>NC_069508.1:187286195-187336195 GCF_027579735.1 Bombina bombina | reverse complement strand
GCCCCAGATCTCCCTGAACTGACTGTCACCAGCCTCCTCAGCCCAGGGAGCTTTTGTTAAAGGGACACTGAACCCAATTTGTTTCTTTCATGATTCAGATAGAGCAGGCAATTTTAAGCAACTTTCTAATTTATTCCTATTATCAATTTTTCTTCATTCTCTTGCTATCTTTATTTGAAAAAGAAGTCATCTAAGCTAAGAAACCAGCACATTTTTGGTTCAGTGCCATGGACAGCACTTGTTTATTGGTGCAGTCCAATCAGCAAGGACAACCCAGGTTGTTCACCAAAAATGGGCCGGCATCTAAACTTACATTCTTGATTTTCAAATACACATATCAAGAGAATGAAGAAAATTTGATAATAGGAGTAAATTAGAAAGTTGCTTTAAATTGCATGCTCTATCTGAATCATGAAAGAAAAAACATGGGTTCAGTGTCCCTTTAAGTTGTAGGGAGCTATGGTGGTATGACTTACCTCTGCACGAGATGCTTTCTTACAGATGCATTCCCCTAATTATCCCCAGCAGATGAAATTAGATAACTGGGTGGTGCTCAATAGCTTTATAAAAATGAAATTACTTCATAGAAACTAAAACTCTACCATTATTTCTTCAATATAATATTTATTATATATACACACTATTCATAGGCCAATCTTTGTTTGCATTAAATCTAGCATTTATTTACTGTTTATGGCCCACTTAAAGGGATTTTAAACAGTAGGATATTGTAATATAAAATCTTTAGTTACGTGTTAAAAAAACTTTTCAATATACTTTAATTATTAATTTTGCCTCCCTTTTCCTGTAATTTAAATTAAAAAATTGTTGGTGTTCTGAATTCCACAGAGTTTCTGTACAATAATGGGTGCCGCTATGTTTAAACTTTTTTATTTTGTTTAAGTTTTTTCCCTTATCTATTTCTCCTGCTGAGGACAATTGTGGACATAAATACAACAGTCAATAAAAATAATATTGGGCAAAATTTTGTGTGGAACATAGGATTGTTAAAGCAATTATCTAACAGGGATTCCACACTGCCTTGTTTACACAGTCTTTTTATTGCCTGATGTTTTGCAGGAATGATAGATACTGGTAAAACTTACATTTAAACATAATATTTAATAGAAACAAAACATTTACAATTATATATTCAATATTTAATCAACTAATATAATTGTAAAAATACATCTTCGTATAATTCTAAGACTTTGCTTCATATCTAGCATGTGTTTATAGACTTGTGCATCACCAAAAACATTTGGTAAGTCAGAATCTTTAGGAACTAATATTCAGGGAAATTTGTCTCCCCGAATATTCGTCTGCTGTACTATTTGGTATATTCAATAATCGTGAAACCTTTACATTTTTTTTGTATACAATTGTAAAAGTTCCTTTGCTACATGTGAAAAAGTTCACGTGTAGTATTATACTTACCTATAGTACGTGTCGTATCCAAGTGCCTGCGTTAAAGGACCTTCTCCGATTAGCGGGGTCTGACTCTGGGGCTCTGAGAAGAAGGATCAGGGTTTATGCGGTACTCCAGGACACTAAATATATTTATCCCCATAAAGGTCATTTAAAGAAAGCAAATTATTTTCATCAGTGTTTTTTCATTTTCATTCAATTTTGTTTGTGAGTTCATTCAGATATTAGGTTTGTGAAAAATAAGCAAATATCAGTTTTACACTATGAATTTGCATTTGTAACAAAACAAATGCACATCTCTAGTATTAATGACCAGATTACAAGTGGATCGCTAAATATCGCTTTTGTGAAAGCGATATTTGCGCTGCACTGAGTAATACCAGCACTGGTATTACAAGTTGACAGCAATGCGAAGGCAAGCCACTTGTAATAGTTGATTATTTATTGTGCGCCCGCAAATGGGCAAATTTGCCCTTTGCGGACTCGCAATAAATTAGCGCTCCACTTGTAATCTAGCCCTTAGTGTTCAACATACACAACTCCTCTCCACAAGTACAAACCTCCCCCTAAAAAAATTAAATTGGTACCAAAAGAGTGCATTCTTCATTCATATACATCACTTTTTTTAAATACAGAAGAGAATATCATGAGGCAGTTGGTGTAAAAACCATAAATCCCCCCCAAAACAAATTCTAAGGTTCTTTGGAAGATAGTTTGTAAACACACTTTGATAAACACATATTAAGTCCATTTGTCTCCGGCACTCCTCACTCACAAGTAAATAAATGCCATAAAACAAAATCCAAATTCACTGCTCTTATTTTCTTGGTGAAAACACTTTAAGTAACCATTTAGTGATTGCTGTTCTTTGGCTGCAAATCCTAACACTGACGTAGTAGGCATCTTCAACGGTTTAGCACAGCTGCAAATGCATTTCTTAATTATTCATGACAGGTATATTATTGCAGGAAATTAGGACATCAAGGAAACAAGTAGAAATTGCTACAGAATTGGGCTATACCAGAGTGCAGGAGAGACAATGGGAGGAGGTGCACAATGAGGGAAAAGCTCTTAGTGTTTTGAATGTTACAAGCATCAAGGTTAAGCGTCTCAAATCATTACGCTTCTTACACCTTACAGCATCATTAACAGTGTGGTATTTACAGGTTGCTTTTAATCTGCCAGAAATGTTAATCTGTTAAATTCATCATTTGGGTCTTCGGCTGACTATGTAAGTCACCCCCACCCAACAACACCTCGTTGCTTTCTGCTTGCCGTCAGATATACCAGTGTCAATAAAACCACCTCTTGATTGCAGAGTTTTTTTATTTTTTATTTTCTTTTGATCTGGGTTTTATATGCAGGGATTAACTCAAGCAATATAAAAAGTTTGAAAGAGATGAAGCCATCACACTCTTGGGAATTTGTTGGATATAAATTGTGTCCTGGAAAACAGATTTGTGTCCTTGAGATAAGTAAATGCAAGGGCGTTGTCAGGTGCCAAACACTGGCCTGCTGGCATTCTGCATATCACATAAACAGGGCAGTGAATATCACCCTGGCTCTAACCCTTTTTTACTTAGAAAGATAGGGTTTTGTTAGGGAACCACATGAAATAAACTATGGACAATAGCCTATCATTTTATGTTTTAAAAGATCTCAAGTACAGCTAGCCAAATTGAGCCTACAGTCTACTGTAAGATGCATAAACTTGAAAACTTATACCACAGCAAAACATCTAAAATAAATAGCAATCAGGAAAGTTTTTTTTTCCAAGAGGTGTATTGCTGGTCTGCAAAACAGTATACATTTTGATAACTTTTACTTTGTATGCAGCCATTTTGATTTGCAGTGATCAGTTTCTGTTGCATATATGACACATTTAGAAACACACAGTTCCTATCCTTCTGGATACTAACCCTTTAGATTCATATCATATACACACATCCCTAGGTAAAACCATTATTTAGCTCCTAATCAATTGTGTATTTTAGATCTTAGTATTCTGGGTGGTTTCAAATAAATTTGTCAACACCTGATTTAGATATACAATAGGCATGTAAAACACAAACATTTAATTTGTTACAGTTGTTTAAAAAATAATAATTAACAAGAATCCTCCTATTGATATTTGTGTAACTCTTGTGTTGGAAAGCATTGACTCAGGATCATTGTAATGTCAATATGCTTTACTGTGATCTGGATATTTTTCCACTTTTCTTTTAACCTCTTAAGGACATATGACAGAATTTTTCAGTCATAAAACAATTGAGCAAACTGAAAGCTGTGTCCTTAAAGGGTTAAATAAATCCATGAATACACATCTACACCAGGAATAAGATACAAGGGACACCCAATAGCCGATTTTGATACTTTGTGTTTGTTTTGCATTTTATATATTTGCTGCCTTAAAGAAATTATTTGAAAATATAACTTTTTTAGTGAATTAAAACACAGCTATTTTTCTCATCCTTTGGATGTGCTAGTGAGCATTTACCAATGAGCTCTTGGCACCAGGCCAAACTGACAGCCAACCATATTGCATAGAGCAAAACTGTTAATACTGTTTACTGTCAGTAAGATGTTGATTGAATGGTTATGTTTATTTGTTTTGGAAAATAGATGCAAAAGATCACAGTTTATACATATATGAGTCTATATGTACACTTTCTGAGGAACCAGCTCAGACTGAGCATGTGCAAACTTTCTGAGCATGTGTAAAAGATCACAGTGTATACATATGAGTCTATATGCACACTTTCTGAGCATGTGCAAAAGATCACAGTGCATACATATGAGTCTATATTCACACTTTCTGAGCATGTTCAAAAGATCACAGTGTATACATATGAATCTATATGCTCACTTTCTGAGGAACTTGCTCTTACTGAGCATGTGCAAAAGACCAGTGTATACATACAGTATATAAGTCTATATGCACACTTTCTGAGGAACCTGCTCTTACTGAGCATGTACAGAAGATCAGTGTATTCATATGAGTATATGTGCATGCTTTCTGAGGAACCAGCTACTACTGAGCATGTGCAAAAGATCACAGTGTATACACATGTCATTGATTGGCTTGTAGTTGTCACATGATACAGGGAAATGAAGCAAGCATTGACATTTCCCAGGAAGAAAATAATCTACTGATAGTTTGAAACTCAGAGTAAGTGCCATTGTATTGTATTGTATTCCATTGGCTTTTTGTGCATTTGTGGATTATGCAATTCTATTGTTTTTATAGGACCTTTAATTAAAGAGACATACAATCCCAATAGTGCAATGCAAATGTTCTACTGCTTTCCTGGAATTATGTGTTTAGCCTGTGGGTTACAGACATAAGTAAAGTCTCTTCTGGGCTGAATACATGTTCATGTGGTGTCTATAAACATATTCTACTTCTGATGTCACTCACTGGAGGAGGTAGTGCAATAACAAAATACTGTAGCATTTTACTATTGTACAATGTCCCTTTAATTATCTATTACTTTATTATAGGTGCCTCTCTCCTTGTTTCGTTTATTAGAAGGCTAAAATGCCTGAGCAGTCCTGCTGGGATTTGAACCTGGGACCCAGAGGCAGAAACAGATTTTCCACTTTACCACATAACCAACTGCGAAATGTCACCAGCTGTACTGAGAAAATATTGTTATTTGTACAAAAGGCTGACACCTAAGTAGTGTGAGAGTTTTCATATCTTGGGGATATTATAGATATTGTGTACCAGCTTTAATAGCATATTGAACTCCTTGACAGTATTCAGAGTTTTTCTGTACAAGACTGACCTGGTTATCGCTCTCTCAGAAAATGAGTATACCCCAGATACATAAACTTCATTCAAGTGTAATATGTAATCTTCTTTTAGTTTTACATTTTATAGCTTAGTTGCCCTCAGTCCAACTCGATTTTGATCTATTCATTTCTTTTTTCCATTACTATACAACTAGTATGAGAGCAATATTAACCCTTTGTCTGGTTTTCCTCTGCATAGTATATAGCAATGCATTACAGCTCTCACTGGGAGTCGAGAGGTTAAACCTTTTGGTAATTGTATTTGCTGTAAGTCAGTGAGCAAGTGCAGCTGCTTTCGATGTGGATTTGTTATTGTAATTATTGTTTTTGAGCCTTCCAGTTGTGAATCTTTAGATTGTGTATCCTTAGTCTTTACTCTTTTTGAATGAGTTGCCTTTATATCAGTGTCTATCAAGGGTAATGGTTGTAAGCTTGGGCCTGTGCAATATACACAGTACAATTACTTTTATGACCTTTTGCCACTCATCACCCAACCTTCTGAATCTCTGCTTCTTCCTTTGCTTCATTTCCGAGACAAATTCCATGAAAATAGCTTCCATTGTGGCCAGTAATGGAGAGAGAGGGGGAGTGCATAGTCTGTAAGTGAGGACTGAGCAGAAGACATATACAAAATAATTAGACCCTGATGTCACAGCCACTCTGAGTGTGATGTTGCTGCGGAGATGTCTGTGCACATACACAGGGTGCACTCTAATGCGTGTGATGCATACAAGTGAGTCCATTTAAGAGCCAGCATGTAAGGACAAGGGACCAAGAAATAGCAAATTGAAATGTACAAACTAATTTGAAGCTTAGCTGCATTGTCCACGTGTCGGATATTTCAGGCTTTAGTTTGGAGAGAGGGCAGACAGCTTCCTGTGTATTAATTGTAGGTGCTTATCTTGACTTCACTGTGCCCTGTGTATACTGTAAAGAACCTAACAGCCCATATCATGCCAACTGTTCTAGAGCTGATTCAGTCTCAAGCAGTGTTGGTTCTTTTAAAATAATGACAACTTGTATATACAATTCTAGGATATGAAATTGATGTATAACATTCTGCAGGTTTTTTTTTTATATACTTTCAAGGAAATGGGTTTTCTGCGGTACTATGTTTTTGCCATTTCAGAAGCTTTTAACGTAGACATATTCAGTTATTTTTAGCTGTGTTAAAACTGTGTGTAGTAAAATAATGTTTGCTTGTCCCCTTTCAACATAATTCCAAATTTTGATTGTGTTAAAGGGACATTTTATTGCAAAACAATGTGTTAGAGAGCATGTCATTTTTGTATTATTAATCCTAGATAAATATGGTTTTAACCCACCATAAAATCCTGCAAACATGACTTGCTCTAATCAATTAGGACATACCATATGGTATTTTTGCACTAGCTTAACATCCCTTTAATAGTGTGACAGGTATTTAACATCTACATTACTGACAGCAAATCCTTTTCTATCAGTATTTCCACTAACAAAGATCAAAGTAGCAACATTTAGTTTTTACCTTTGTAAAACGAGGATCCATTTGACCAAGCTTAGGAGATATACTTTGGGAAAAGTGTTAAAGGAACATGTCTTATACAAAAATAATAATCCCTGTTTCATTAGAATATTTTGTTTTTAAACATTAGATTGCTGTTCTTTGTCAAAGAAGTTCAGGGATGTACCCATTGGAAATGGGCCTGATGTAAAAAAGCTTGTAGCAACAAACTGTAGACATTAAATGCAATCTTTAGCCCCCCCCCCCCCCCATAGAAAACTAAAGACATTAAATGCAGACCTATAGAAAATAAGTGTCATGAAACCCAGATTTTTCTTTCATGGTTCAGATAGGGCATAAAATCTAAAAGGATTTTCCAATTTACTTGCTTACTTCTTTGTTATCCTTTGTTGAAGCAGCAGGAACACACACATCGCTTAAGCCAATGGTAAGAAGCATATATGTGCAACCACCAATCAGCAACTAGCTCCCAATAATGCAATGCTGCTTCCTGAGCCTACCTGGTTATGCTTTTAACATGGATATCAAAAGAACAAAGCAACTTAGATAAACTAAAGCGACAGTCAAGTATAAATTAAACTTTCATTATTCAGATAGGACTTTTAATTTTAATTGACTTTCCAATTTACTTTTATCATCAAATTTGCTTTTTTCTCTTGGTATTCTTAGTTTAAACTAAACCTAGGTAGGCTCATATGCTAATTTCTAAGCCTTTGAGGGCTGCCTCTTATCACATGCTTTTTAAATCTCTTTTCAACACAAAGAGGCTGAAAGTACACGTGGGCCATATAGATAACACTGTGTTCAGGCACAGGGGGTTATTTAAGATTTAGCACAAAACAATACTAAATGCAAGTCAATAGATAATAAACAGTCACAGTCATGTGATCAGGGGGCTGGAAGAAGGTTCCTAGATACAAGGTAATCACAAAGGTAAAAAGTATATTAATATAACTGTGTTGGTTGTGCAAAACTGGGGAATGGGTAATAAAGGGATTATCTATCTTTTAAAACAAAAACAATTCTATGGTAGACTGTCCCTTTAAGTACATTGAAAAGTTGTTTAAAATTGTATGCTCTATGTAAATTATAAAATACAAATTTGGGGTTTCATGTCCTTTTAAAGGGACAGTCTGCCATATAATGTTTATTGTTTTAAAAGATAGATAATCCCTTTATTACCCATTCCCCAGTTTTATACAACCAGCACAGTTCTATTAATATTATTTTTACCTCTGTGATTACCTTGTATCTAAGCCTCTTCTGACAGCCCCCTGATCACATGACTTTTTATTTATTATCTATTGACTTGCATTTAGTGCTGTGTTATGCTGACTCTTAACAGGCGTGAGCACAATGTTATCTATATGGCCCACATGTACTAGCAGTCTCCTGTTGTGAAAAGGAAATAAAAAAGCACGTGATAAGAGGCTGTTGTTATAAAGTAAATTAATATAACAATGTTGGTTGTGCAAAGCTGGGGAATGGGTAGTAAAGGTGTTGTCTATCTTTTTAAACAATAACAATTTTAGTGTAGACTGTCCCTTTAAGTATGCTGGTTCTCTTTGACTCAACGGCTATATCAGGGGTTAAACACATGGTGAACATAGGAATTTGTTTTTTAGAAATAAAACTCTAAAAAAAATGATAACATACTCTGGAATAATTAATCAAATAACAAATAATTCTCATTTCTTTTGGATGTAGTAAACCATTTATACGTACATGTACCAGCCTCAGAAACATAACGCAATGCGTCTGGCATTCAGAGCTACATTTGTAAGGAGCGGCATATGCTAGTATGCGCTATTGTTAGAGGGGAGATTCTGACATGCCTGCACAGCTCCCTAGTATTGTCATGTCATGGTAATTAGGGCGGGTTCTCCTCATCTGTATAACTGTGACAAGACGCCAGCTCCTGGTCTATAATTTGTCTAGCCTAAGACATATTCCTTTTTCTTGCATGTGTAACAATAATATAGCTTTACCTCCGTGTCTGACACCTAGTAATGCAAATCATTAGGTAACGTTTCATTTCATCAGCTATATACATATGGTACAGCAGATATGACCTCATCTGTAGATTTGTCAGACACCAGCAGATCTGTGAGATATTCACAAAGGGATAACAATAGCCCCCTTATAAAAAGCCAAAGTGTTGCCCTTCCTTGAACTAAACATGACACCCACTGAATAGTTTAGGTCTATTAAAAGATATACAGTTTCAAAAAAGTCTCAATAGGACATTGAAGTCATTTTGTATTTATATGTATCTATGTATAAAGGGTATTTTCTTGAATAAAACTAGTTTTTGTTTTTATAGAAATCTGTCCATGTCTACTTTGCAGAAGTTATGCTTATCAGCCAGTGAGCAACAGATATTTAAATATGTTGTACACAAACATGCGCTTCCCATTCATTTAACTTTTTATGTAAAAACAATCGCAGAGATTACAAGTCGCACGCTGACTGCAGCTCGCAGTCTTTATATTTTTTCTTTAGGCTCCCTGGAACCTAAAATGGGCAGGCTACTTAGCTTTTATTCCTGCTTTTCAAATAAAGATACCTAGAGAACATAGAAACATTAATAATAGGAGTAAATTAGAAAGTTGCTTAAAATTGCATGTTCTATCCGAATCATGAAAGAAAAGAAATGGGGTTTTTTATCTCTGAGATTTTTTTATTTTCAGCTCATTTACAACCAGCCCTAATTGGCCTAAGCATGATCAAGTAACAGTTTTTTTTTTGGTTGGTTTGTTTTTCTTAAACCAAAATAACTTAGATACAACATGGCAGTGCCTTTTATTAAAATGAAACTAAAATGTTACAATTATTCCTTACATATTCATACAACTAATATCATTTTAGAAACCACATCTACACATTTTAATCAGGCTAAGCTTTGCTTTCAATACATCTAAATGGGCCCTATTTATCATGTGCCAGATGGACAAGGTTTTCTATCACAAACCTTGTCGCTTGCGGCGAGCTTGTGTAATGCCGCCCCTTGCTTATGCGGCCTTCAATCATCCAGATCAGAATGATTGAAATCTGCCACCCTTTAGGTGGCATATAGGTTAAAGGGACAGTCAAGTCCCAAAAAAACTTCCATGATTCAAATAGGGCATGTCATTTTAAACAACTTTCCAATTTACTTTTATCACCAATTTTGCTTTGTACTCTTGGTATTCTTAGTTGAAAGCTAAACCTAGGAGGTTCATATGCTAATTTCTTAGACCTTAAAGGCCGCCTCTAATCTAAATGCATTTTGATAGTTTTTCACCACTAGAGGGCATTAGTTCACGTATTTCATATAGATAACATTGAGCTCATGCACATGAATTTACCATGGAGTTAGCTCTGATTGGCTAAAATGCAAGTCTGTCAAAAGAACTGAAATAAGGGGGACGCCTGCTGAGGCTTAGATGCAAGGTAATTACAGAGGTAAAAATGTGTATTATTATAACTGTGTTGGTTATGCAAAACTGGGGAATTGGTAATTAAGGGATTATCTATCTTTTAAAACAACAAAAATTCTGGTGTTGACTGTCCCTTTAAGTATCTGCGGTGAGCCTGGATCAATAAGACCCTGAATATGAATCCACAGCTTAATAAATGGGGCCCTATAACCATTATTTGTTTATGGTTTTGTGACCACAATAAAGCACAGCTGACCCGTAGCACTAAGATCACAATTCACTGTTTTAAAAGTGACACGTTTTACCGAAACTGACAATCTCAATGGGACGATATTCGCCGAGATACATAGTTGCTTTGTGATAATGTCACAGACACAAATTACTCTATAGTTTTTAATATTCACTAAACATATTTATTCAATTTATTTAGAACCAAAACCAGATGAAAATATTAGACACCTTAGACTGCTCTAGTCTTCCATATCGTCAACTTATTATATTAGTAACAGAGCCAATGAAGAGAGAGTTTAGTGGTTTTTGTGAGTTGTGAAGACTTTATTGGGTATTGAGATATTTTCTTACAAGAACTAGATAGTATCAGGTTACATTTGCTCTCCAATACTTTTATTATGTACATAATTTAGTTTTTGTATTCTGTGTCTTTGGTTAATTGGGGTTTTGGCCTTATTAAATTGGGGCACAAAGAAGGACTGCCAGTTCCTTCATGTAACCATAGGTTCTTCGTCCCTTTGTAGAGAGAAACAATCCGTGAGGAATGAAGAGACGGCCCTTTTCACATTATTATTTTCTCTTGATATCAAGAATCATTACAGAAACGGAAAAAGGTTAAAATGATAAATGAGCTGAAACCAAATTGATTGGATTTTTGTGAAAGTGGCAGCGTTTCACTCAAAGCCTCATACTGTGGGATGCAGCTTGGCAGATCTTTACAAAGAAATGTTAACACAAGTTGAATCTTGAATGCTGAGCAGGCTGGTCTGAATTTTCAGATCTTGTATTCTATTTTCAGAGCAGTGAAGCTGTCAGGATAATAAGCATTGCTCGTACATTTGCTGTGTCTTTTTGGTGTTTTAGGTCCTCCCCCTTCCCGTTTCTAGCTCTTTTCTCTGTTTTATTGTCTGCCTCAGAGTAAGACCTTGCAAGAAAAAAATACATTCATAACCTTTTCAATATAAAGTTTAATAGGGATTGATAGATACTTCCTGATACCAAACTGTCAGCATTTGCTTTAGTGATGGCAAATGCCTAAAATGGAAGGGAGAAAACCATTCAGCTACTTTTATGTGTAATGCCCATATGGTATGAAATACAAATGCAACTTTTTTTAAACTAAATCAATGTACTCTGGTTGCAGCCAACAAGTAAAGACAAAATATAGTTGAACTATAAATATATATATATTCCTATTGTTTGGGTTTTGGAATGTTACCCTGGCATTAAGGTATCCGGATATCGTCCAGGAAAGTGGAAGGAATTAAAGGACCAGTCAACACAGTAGATTTGCATAATCAACAAATGCAAGATAACAAGACAATGCAATAGCACTTAGTCTGAACTTCATATGAGTAGTAGATTTTTTTTCTGACAATTTTAAAAGTTATGTCTTTTTCCACTCCCCCTGTACCATGTGACAGCCATCAGCCAATCACAAATGCATACACGTACCATGTGACAGCCATCAGCCATTCACAAATGCATACACACTTATTCTTGCACATGCTCAGTAGGAGCTGGTGACTCAAAAAGTTTAAATATAAAAAGACTGCACATTTAGTTAATGGAAGTAAATTGGAAAGTTGCTTAAAATGGCATGCTCTATCTGAATAATGAAAGTTTAATTTTGATTGAGTGTCCCTTTAAGTTTACTTTTGACTTTTGTCTCTTTAAAATACCTCTAAATACAGTAAAATGTAATAATTGACAAACACAAAATAAAAAGGCAATGCAATAGCACTTTCTTTGAATTTGAAATGAGCAGTAGAATATTTTCTAGCAAATTTCAAAGTTAATCCAAGTTGTATCATGTGACAGTCATCAGCCAATCACAAAATGAACATGCGTACATATTGTGCACTTTTGTACGTGCACAGTAGGAGCTGTAGCCTCAGAAAGTGTGCATATAAAAATAACGTGCTCGTATTGATAATGGTAGTATATTGGAAAGTTTTTTTGTTGTTTTTTTTAAATTACATGCTCTGAATAATGAAACTATCATTTGACTTTAGTGTCCCTTTAATTGCTGGTTATACATCATGTAAATGTTAAAAAAAAAAACTACCATTTAGATTCTCTTTACTTTATAGTGGCTTTACAATCCAGCCGCCCCATGTTTACAGCCCTTATGTAAAAAGGGTGCCATAAATACATTTGTGTAATCATTGTATGGTTTTATCTGGTATAAACAGAAACAAAAGAGAACAAGAGGAGACTTGAAATTACCATTTTATTCCTGCACTGTAACCATTGCACCCTTATTGTAATAACTCGTTCAACCTAACTCATTTTCGCAGCTTGTGTTTGCTTCTGTTCATTGAACTAATCCAGGTACATTAAGTGGAGGTGATTGGCAAACAATCCGTGTAATTGTTAAGAGCTTAGAGAACCAAAACTCAGGGGGATTCTGACCCTTAGAGCGCACGCACCTCATCAGCCGTGATCATTTTATTCTGCGTTCTCTTCCTCCATAGGTTCTCTCTCCCTTGTTATTAGGGTAAACATGTTGGAATGTGCAGCTCCGTCTTGGGTGGTAACGTCGGTTCAGGAGACTTATTCGTATCATCACGAGCATGAATTCATTTTGTGGCCGTGTTTCCAGATTGAGCAGCTGAACTCTTTAATGTTCTGCCAGCAGCGTGATTCAGAGCAGCAATTCTGGAAAAGGCTTTTGCTTTGTGCTCTGCCATGTGAACAGGTTACCATTAATTTTCTGATGTATGAGAAACTCAGGGCAAGACATTAGCTTTGTTTGTAGTAAGTAATGTACAGTCTTGTAGCTACACAGTATAATGCAGTCAGATGGTCTGCACTGTGCTACCTGCCCAGCGTGGAGTAGCTGGTAGAAATAATTTATTTTAAAAAAAATGACAGAAAGAGAGATGGGTAAAGGATAAATACTAGATAATAAGATAGATAGATATCCTCTGGTGGGCAGAAATCCACTCCCCACATTTACCATTGCACACTAGCACCAGGGTCGGCTCCAGAATGAATGAAATGGGGGGACATTTTTTTTCCACGAGGGGGCACGCATTTACAAAGCATGTATGAGAGTCACAATACTACTGTGGCAGTCCAGGGGTTAACATTTATCAGATCTCAAGGAGTACAGGGGTTACATTTACCAGATTTATGTCAGTGCAGGGGTTACATTTATTAGATGTCTGGCTGTACAGGAGTTACATTTGACATATCTCTGGGGGTGGTGCAGGAGTTACATTTGACAAATCTGTGGTGGTGGTGCAGGAGTTACATTTGACATATCTGTGGTGGTGGTGGTGCAGGAGTTACATTTGACATATCTGTGGTGGTGGTGCAGGAGTTACATTTGACATATCTGTGGTGGTGGTGCAGGAGTTACATTTGACATATCTGTGGTGGTGGTGCAGGAGTTACATTTGACATATCTGTGGCGGTGCAGATGTTGAGAGATCAGGCCATGAGTGCTGGTGGGTGACCGAGCGCAGTGCGTGCTTTAGGGTGGAGGAGGAGCTTTTACCAGCACTGACTGCTGGCACCTTAGAGGGAAAGGAAACGGTGGTGCTGGGCCCTCCTAAGTGGCGGATCTCCAGGGTCTGATGGCCGCAAATGGTTTATGCAACCTTTGGGACCCTCGAAGTTCCGTCACTTTTAAAATGTTTTTTTTAAAAAAAAAAAAAAAATCACTGCTATCCAATTAGGCGGTTACTTAGCTTGCTGCAAGCGCCGAGCCTGGGGGGCACAGCATTCCATTTGGGTGGGCCGACCCTGACTAGCACTCCTTTGCGCTCGCGTGCAACCGCGCCCCCTATGAGGGGGAGAATAGGGCTGGGAAGCAGTGGCCTGATGACCACTGCATGATAAATCCTGACTGCAGGGTCTCTTGTGCGAACTTGCAGTCAAAGTGGAGAATAGGGCTTGATAAATCTAACCCAAAGAGAAGATGATAAAATGCTCTAATTCTTTAAAGAGAACTATATGTTTAATTCATGCAAAAGTGTTAAACACATGGTTAAAATCTGCTTCAAACCGACTACACTTTACTGGTCCTGAGCTGAGCACAGCCCCCTAGCCAATCAGGGGTGGGATATGTGTGTAGCCACATGTTCGGCCCAGGATAGCAGTGCATTGCCAATCCAGCATAGTTCTCCGCAAGCATTCTATTACTCATCCTTTGTCCTTTTAAATATCTTTATAAAGTACACTAAGATTTCATGTAATATATGTGTATCTGGGTAGTGTTCCTTTTGTTGTGTATATAGATTTAACATTGAGAACTTCCAAGTTAGTTACACCCATATATATACTGTATGCAGCCCTAGAATGACTCCAGACACCAAATCAATCATTATCTGTGCATTGTATTTCATGTTACATTTATTGCATTTCTAGCTGTAGAATTATTTAATGACAAATGGGTTTCATAAGTTCTCATTTCTTTCCATCATCATTGTGACAAAACAAAGGAATTGCCAAACCAATTCCACAGATATCATTTTGTTAATTAAAACTAAAGACCACACCCCTACTATTTTACCTTCAAATTAAAGTAATTTTCTTTAAGATACAAAAAAAAAAAGAAGAATTCCAGCACAGACTCCTTATTTGTATGCCATAGAAATCCCTCCAGCAGTGTGGACAAAAATAACCATCAGCGGATTAAAAGTTTATTTCCCTGCATTTTGTGACAGGTATGTTCTCCCTGTCTGTCTGGATTAGTGAGAAGGATCCTTTGTGCTATTCCCTGCGGCTTTGCCAGAAAACAGGCTGCTATTTGTTTCACTGGATATTGTAGCTTGGAAAGTTTCTATATTTTTGTTAACAAAATGCCAGAAATATCCAAAGTTGCTACCAGTCCAATTTTTAACCAAATAGTTTGGTTTCTTTCATATATTTTGGCTGTAATGATCATTAATTCTGTGACCGTGTTAAGATTAGATGAATACTGAAAAATGTCAGAAGAACTCTATTATTAAAAAATCTTACATTGTCATAAAATGCATGAAATTTTTTTGGGGAAATAAAATGTACTTGGTTAAAAATGTTCTTTTGTGATTCAGACAGAGCATAACATTTAAAAAAGTTTCCAGTTTACTCCTGTACTCCTGTTTACGACTGTATGTATAATTCATATGCACAAATAAGCATTAAAAAAGCAAATCTCATACATTTTATACTCTGCAGCTGGTAAAAAAGTAATTGGAAACACATTAAGGGAAAAACAATTTTATAGTATACTGTCCCTTTAATGAATTTAACATGTGCAAAAAGACTAGTGTACATTCAACTAAATCCCTCTCCATGATTGGAGAAAGGCATTTTTTTATTGAAAATGTAGAGCTACTGTGTTAAAGAGTTGCCTATAGGGTACACAGTGTCATGTGTTTCTTTCAAAACATTTTAAAGTCCCCTGACTGTAACAACAGATACCACTTTTACTGGAAGATCGTTCCAGGTCTCCACCATTCAGTACAGCAGTATAAGTCTTTCATTGCTTCGACTGATTGTGCTTTTTCCTAGCTCTGTGGCTGTAATAGTTTTGTGAAACCCCACTAGCTTAGCTAGGTATACACATCAACAAAGATATGCAACCACAAAGGCAGCTTTTTTTTGTCCTTTCCAGTGAACCTTGTAATTGAAGAAAATGTATTAAAATTTGGAACAATTCTTCTTTTTTCTTATATTTAGTTCCTACAATAACATTCTGTTGTTCTCTGCAACTAAAACTATTGTATAAATACCTTATTTTATTTCATGCCTGAGCCTTGTAAACTTCTGTTCCAACCTGTGCACATCTTTCCTAAGTGGAAATGTCACTCACTTGTAGCATTTGTGCTCAGTGACATGAAACAAGAAACCTAATTTCATGACTATTGGGAATTCCAGATTCCTCAAAGAAATATTAAATTGCTGCCAGAGTGAACATGAGATGAACATATGGGAGTGAAAGAACAAATACGCCTGATAACTGATGTAGGAGGGAAAGATTTTTGGAGTCTGGAACGGGAATTTTAGAGAACTGGCATTAAAGACGCAGTTATAATAATACAATGGTATAATTCCTAATATCATTTTATTTTTGTACTAATATTCCTTAGTGAATAAATGTGTAAAACCCCTATAGAGGGGTTAAAAACATAGCTAAAATTACTGTAGTCTAAGTAGCACATGGCTGAAGAGCCAATCAGGAGCACCATACTCAGGTAGCCACCAATCAACAGCTATCTCCTTTCATGCATTAATTAGAAGCATACACGTATAAGTATATATCTTAACCCATTTGTGGGGATTCAACATATTCTTAGCAAGGGACAGTCATACAATAATACAATGCTTGAAGGAATAAGGGCATTTAATTTTTATTTTGGTCTTTATTACATCGAAAAGAGGGTATTTCAATATATATAATACGTATTTTAGTGTGCTTAATAAAAATGCCTTGTTTGTATATGTAGTGTCCCTAGCAACCAATAGAAATGTAAGAGGTCGTCATGAGCCAATGAGCAATTAATTCTCAAGTAAATTGTGCACAAAAAAATCACCTCCTGATTGATAACTCCTCACCAATAGCTTTATATATTTAAATAGTCTCTTTTACAACAACAAATACAGCAAATGTATTTTAATCCTTGAGAAAACTGATTGGTTGTCTTGCTTGAAGACTTTTCTTTACAAGTGACCCTAGCTTGCACTGACCCTTCATTTCCCACATAGGGGCAAGTTATAGCAGAGCACTATAATTCCCAGCATCCTTTTTGTAAGGCAACAAGAGCTGGACAGAAGCAAGGTATGTGCCCATAGCCAGCTTATTCATAGAAGAACCTTTATACTTGTTCCTTGAGATCATGAGATTTTTGGTTAAATATTTTTATTTCCACAGAAAGCTCCAACCCTTTGCTTCAAAGGTCTAGGAGCCAAGGAGTTAATGCCAACCTAGTTTTACAAAAAAAATCTAAAAAAAACAACATTATCATGTGATAGTTTGATCTCTTCTTATGCCATTAAGCTCAGTTCATTGAACAGACACAGTTAGACCATTAGCAGACTGCAACAGATTTTAAATCTATTTTTTTAGTAAATGTATGCTGCACATAGTGTGATGAAATTGCTTTTACATAAGTTATATTAAAGCACATTTCTCCTGTGTCCCCTTTACGCTGTCAGTTCCTTTTGGTTTATAGGATTTTCTATCTGGACTCTCAAAGGATCAGTCCCTCCTTATCTGTACTCTACTGAAGCTTGCTCATCTTCTCCCCGGTATTCAGAGTTTAGCATTTTCATTTTACACTGTGATTCTTGGAGCCTTTCGACAGGGGGTATAAATCTCCCTGTTACCAACATCCTTTTTTTTTCCTCTCTACAATTTCTCGTCCATATTTCCGCTAGTTAATGAGATTTCTTCTACGTTAATCTGAATTCCCAGCAAATGTTGTTCTTGTTAACTGAACAGTTTATGTATTTTATTGTTTAATTTCTTTCCTTGCTTCAGGGGCCTTTGTTTATAAAATATTCTGCACTGTTTTGGTTTTGATAAAAATGCAGACTGTGTTCCATAGCTGCTTGTGGGACCCAAAGGGTTAATGACCAGACATCCTATCTAAAATCCAGGTGTTGGTTCTCCTCCTCCAAATACAGATGCTGAGCAGAATTTGGCTCCTAACTGTTATATTATCTCATTCTAATCAAGCCCCTGCAATGCTGGATTGCTTTAGCACATGCAGGAATAAAAAAGTGATCATATACAAGATGAAAATAGATAACATTTAAAGTGTGCTCAGTATGTGGGAACGTAAATATATTTTGTCAGTTTAATTTTATTTAACAAAACGTTTTGCTGCCAAATCCCTAAGCCAGGGGCTGACAAATCTTAGAACATATTTAGGTGCCAATCAGAAAATTGAGGGACCAGAATGGCCTTTTGTAGGAGCCAAACTTGAATTCATTTCTACTGATACCTGTAGATGGACAAGTTGCAGAACCAGATTTGCCAAGCCCTGTGTAATTCCTCTTGTATCTTTCTGCACAGAATATGTTGCTGGGAAAAAATAGAGAAAGATAGAGGTATATAGCAAGAAAAGGGGGTTTATTTGCGAATCTCATTAACATATTGTTACCCAGAATCCCTTGTTCTAGTTCAGACACTGATAGCTGAGGTTTTATACAAAAAAAAGTAAGATAATATATTTAGATCTACATATTTAGGTTTCATATACCTGTGTCAGTTTCTTGAAACAAAGTGTTTAGAATTCAAGGGAAATGTGATGCTATTGCTCCCAGTAACACGTCAAGAAGGGATGTCACAAGGAAGTACTAGCTTGCAGGTAGCAACAAAATAGGCCTGGTGCACAGTGAGTGGCAGCAATAAACATGACCAACTCAATCATATACTTGGCGGCGTGCATAAAAACAATCGTTGCCATTTTTTTCCGCACATCAGGCAATCGCAAACCCAGCCGCAGAACACAAGTTCTGCGCGGAGATTTTTCATGGCGTGCACATTTTTTACACCCTTAGACTAACATAGAACTGGCATAGGCAGTCTGTATCACAAAAGCAGCGCATGAACTTACGCACACAGAATGGATATATTTGTCTCCATTTTCAGCTTGCCACACATAGGCAGGTGCTGCAACCCTTGTGCACAGTTAAAAACTAGCATAAGTCCCTGGAAGGCTTAACAAACACCTAATGCATACGCACTCACATACATTTCAGCCGCACATATCAAACAGTTAAACCTTTCCTGGCCACTTAATTAATCAAACCAGTATCCGCCCTCTGCAAGTGTGTCAAACCAATCACAAACAGCACAACCTCTCAGCTACAGCCTTAAAACACCTGACAGACAATGCACACCCTGATTGCCCACCATGTTTCCCTTGCAGTTTCAGTAACATTTACCAATGAACATCTGTCCTAGAGGACATTGTCTCTGTCTCTGTCCTGAGAGGTTTTATGGCCTTGTATGTTCATCTAACCAAATCCTAATACTTTTGTTATACTTAAAATGGCGAGAGATATTCTTAAATTCACTTTGTTTTGGCTTTCGTTGGTTATGTGACTCAACAGTCCTTGATAACTTTGTTTTACACACACACATACACATTTACACACATACATTTGCACGCACACACACACAAATGCATACGCACACACAAACACACCCACACAAATACATAAGCACACAAATACAAACACACCCACATATCACAAACGCACACACACAGAAACACACCCACATACACACACACAAACACACACACACATACAAACACACCCACATACACACACACACAAATACACACACCCACATACAAACACATGCACACACACACATACGCACATACACATAGAAACACACCCACACACAAACATACAAACACATACACACACACAAATACATACGCACACACATAGAAACACACCCACACACAAACATACAAACACATACACACACACAAATACATACGCCCACACATAAACACACCCACACCCACACACAAATGCATACACACACATATACAAACACCCACGTGTGTCTATGTATGTTTGTTTTATCATGTGTGTGAAAGAGCAGCAGACACAGGCATTAAAAAAAATGAACATTCAAATGTTAATATTCAAATTTTTGAAACTTACGCAAACTTTTTTTTCCAAAAAACAAACAAAAAATAAATCAGATTTTCCTCAGACATCACAAAGAGCAAACAAGGCCATTGTTCATTATTTTTAATGAATGTGCAGAAACATACCCCTATAAGAGATGTCACTTATGTCCTATTTTACTCACATCTGCAGTGAGCACATTTTGTCATTTCCCAGATTTTTTCTTTCGGCATTTTTTTATTTTCCTCTCAGAGCTGAGTGCATATTGTGAGAGAGGAATAAACCATCAACGTAACTTAATCTGTTACAGTCACTGTTTATTCTGATAATCATAGATCTCAGCTTAATTAGATCCTTCATAACATAACATGCTAATGTGCCGGCATCTTTCAAGTAACTTTGCTGTATTCATCATAGGGAAGACTCTTGGTTTAATAGGCTGCTCATTATATTTATCCAGATCAGTGCGAGTAAGGGGATTAGCATGACGTATATGTGTAGCTCCTTGCCCTATGCTTTTACTCACAGATACAAAATAAAGGCTAACCTTGATTGATTAGAATTGACAAGTACTTGCAGCATTTGGTGAGCAATTGATAATAAAGATGTTGCAGAAAATTGCCAGTCTGCATTTTTATCAGACGGTAATGGTCTTGCTAATATATTACCTTAATCATTCTTGTAGAACAAAGTGCAAACTGGTGTCATATTATTATTATTATTATAGTACCTAATGCCTCTTACTATTATTTTATTATTATACCCATTGGGATTGAGTCTAAAAAAATAAAAATGGAAAAGATGTTAGGTAGAAATATGTTTGTACTGGTTTTTTTTGGAGACCTACTTTTTTATTATTAAAGGGACATGAAACCCAATTTATTTTCTTTCGCGATTCAGAAGGAGAAATTTAAACAACATTCCAATTTCCGTCTATTATCTAATTTGCTTCATTCTTTAGATATCCTTTGTTGAAGAAATGTTAATGCACATGGGGAACCAATTAAATGAGGCATCTTTGTTCAACAAAGGATATCAAGAGATTGAAGCAAATTAGATAATAGAAGTAAATTGGAAAGTTGTTTAAAATTGTATGTTCTGTCTAAATCATGAAATAAAAAAATGTGTATTATGTCCCTTTAAGTAGCTAGGACATAACGGTCAAATCATCCAAGAAACAAGAGGTATATATGTGGATCCACCAATCATCAGCCAGCTCCCAGTAGAGTCTTGCTTGTCCTAAACCTTCCTAGGTATGCTTTTCAACAAAGGTTACCAAGGAAATGAAGTTTATTTGAAAATAGAAGTAAATTGAAAAGCCCTGTAAAATGACATTCTGTGAATCATTAAAGATTCAATTTTACTCTCTCATCCCTTTAATTTGCCTTTAATCATTGAAAACAGAAAATATGTCTAGACTTGTAAATTTGTTTCTTTTTGAAAGTGAATTCATTACAAAAATACAAATGCACCAACTAAACTTAAAGGGACAGTAAACCTAAAAAATAATGTTATATAATTCTGCACATAGTGCAGAATTATATAATATCATTTTAGTGTTATCGTTATAAACCCTTTTATTCCCTTTTATTTTTTTTAAAATAGGTCCGTTTTCAGACCCGCTCTCTGTACTCTGCTGAGCGGGTCTGTTTTTTTTACACAGCGCATTGGGCCAGCTGTATAGTCACAGCCCTGCCCGACCGCGCCATTATACACAGTGCAGCTCGCTACTGCTCTGTCTGACAGCAGGAGCGAGCTGTACTTAGTGTTATGGCGCGGTCGGGCCACACAAATAGGAGGCTTAGCTCAGCGAATCCCAGTGCCTGCGTTAAAGGAGAAGGTTCTTTAGTGCAGGCCCTGGAATACCCCACGTTATGCCTCCTATTATCCGTGGCCCGGGGCTCTGTCAAGTAGGGTAAGGATTAGCGCAACTCTCTAGTAGGCTAGAGGTAAGTATAAAAAGCTACACTGGTAGCAAAAGAACATTTATATTTCTTTAAAGGGACACTGAACCCAAATTTGTTCTTTCGTGATTCAGATAGAGCATGCAATTTTAAGCAACTTTTTAATTTACTCCTATTATCATTTTTTCTTCGTTCTCTTGCTATCTTTATTTGAAAAAGCTAAGGAGCCAGCCAATTTTTGGTTCAGTCCCCTGGACAGCACTTGTTTATTGGAGGGTGAATTTATCCACCATTCAGCAAGAACAATCCAGGTTGTTCACCAAAAATGGGCCGGCATCTAAACTTACATTTTTGCTTTTTAAATAAAGATACCAAGAGAATGAAGAAAATTTGATAATAGGAGTAAATTAGAAAGTTGCTTAAAATTTCATGCTCTTTCTGAATCACGAAAGAAAAAAAATTTGGGTTCAGTGTCCTTTTAACAAAAGTAAATGTAAAGTTTCACAAATATTCAGTATCTGTTTTCTTTAAAACTGTACGAACCCCCAAATAGTGCAGCAGACGAATATTTGTGAAAATTAGTTTTCACGAGTATTCGGCTGCTGCTCTATTTGGCAGTCTTAAAAAACAAAATTTTCGCTGCTGCAGAAGTCTAATTCTTTCTATCTACCAAACGAATCACTCTCTTATTTATTGATAATACACCTGGAATTATGTTGTAGAGTGAGTGCTGAACAAGTCTTGTGTGGGGTTTTAAAAATAAAATGAAAAAAGACTATATTGTTCTGCTCTTTTACCCGAGGGCAGATACAAGCAGTTGTAACTCTTGCACATGATAGCAAGTCATTTTGCAACAACAAAAAAAACTTTAATTTTTTTTTAGCCGCCGTTCTCTGGAATTTGGAGATAAGATGCTCTGTGTATTTATTTCTACAGATTTTCCTGCCAAATAGTGCATACCACTGCCTTTTCTTTGTAGTTTATTTCTGGCATCAGATTAAATCGTACTACTTGAAATTAGTCTGTTTTGCCAAGGGCTGTGCAATAATTGGCAGCAAATAAATAGTTAAAATAAATTAATTACAAGTTGTTTTTTCTCAGAAACTTCTCTTGCCAGTCTTCATAGTCGTTAGAGAGATGTGTGGAATGAAAACTTTGCATACTGCTCACTTTCCAAGAATCTGTGAATCATGAAACTACTAGCTGAGGTTGACCGTAAATTAGGCAGAAATTTTTACACTAATAGTCACTTTCAAATTCTCCATATGTCATGTTATAAGACACTTTTTAAAGTGACAGCAAAGTCAAAATTAAAGGGATATGAAACCAAATTTTTATCTTTCATGATTCAGCTATGGGGGTCTATTTATGAAGCGATTGGGTTGATTGCCAGTATTTATGATACAATCGGGTTGATTGACACCCCCTGCTAGCGGCCGATTGGCCGCAAATCTACAGGGGGTGGTATTGCACCAGCAGTTCACCAGAAAATGCTGGCAGTGTATGCTGTCGGCATTTATCGATGTGCGGCGGACATGATTCGCTATAGCGGATCATGTCTGTCCGCACATACATAAATAGACCCCAGAGTATGCAATTTTAAGCAACTTTCTAATTTACTCCTTTTATCTTCATTCTCTTGGTATCTTTATTTGAAAAAGCAGGAATGTAAAGTTGGCCCATTTTTGGTTCAGCACCCAGGGTAGTGCTAGCTGTCTGTGTGCACAGGACACTCCCTCTCCCAGATGAACTACAGACCTACAGGGAATACTGAAGTTATCCTATAGCTGTCTGTGTGCATAGGGCACTCCCTCTCCCTATAGGTACTAGAGACCTACAGGGAATACTGAAGTTATCCTATAGCTGTCTGTGTGCATAGGGCACTCCCTCTCCCTATAGGTACTAGAGACCTACAGGGAATACTGAAGTTATCCTATAGCTGTCTGTGTGCATAGGGCACTCCCTCTCCCTATAGGTACTAGAGACCTACAGGGAATACTTAAGTTATCCTATAGGTGTCTGTGCGCACCGCAATCCCTCTCCCTATAGGTACTAGAGACCTACAGGTAATACTGAAGTTATCCTATAGCTGTCTGTGTGCATAGGGCACTCCCTATAGGTACTAGAGACCTACAGGGAATACTTAAGTTATCCTATAGCTGTCAGTGTGCATAGGGCACTCCCTCTGCCTATAGGTACTAGAGACCTACAGGGAATACTGAAGTTATCCTATAGGTGTCTGTGTGCATATGGCACTCCCTCTCCCTATAGGTACTAGAGACCTACAGGGAATACTTAAGTTATCCTATAGCTGTCAGTGTGCTTAGGGCACTCCCTCTGCCTATAGGTACTAGAGACCTACAGGGAATACTGAAGTTATCATATAGCTGTCTGTGTGCATAGGGCACTCCCTCTCCCTATAGGTACTAGAGACCTACAGGGAATACTTACGTTATCTTATAGCTGTCTGTGTGCACCGCACTCCCTTTCCCTATAGATACTAGAGACCTACAGGGAATACTGAGTTATCCTATAGTTATCTGTGTGCATAGGGCACTCCCTCTCCCTATAGGTACTAGAGACCTACAGGGAATACTGAGTTATCCTATAGTTATCTGTGTGCATAGGGCACTCCCTCTCCCTATAGGTACTAGAGACCTACAGGGAATACTGAAGTTATCCTATAGTTGCCTATGTGCATAGGGCACTCCCTATAGGTACTAGAGACCTACAGGGAATACTGAAGTTATCCTATAGCTGTCTGTGTGCATAGGGCACTCCCTCTCCCTATAGGTACTAGAGACCTACAGGGAATACTGAAGTTATCCTATAGCTGTCTGTGCGCACCACAATCCCTCTCCCTATAGGTACTAGAGACCCACAGGGAATACTGAAGTTATCCTATAGCTGTCTGTGTGCATAGGGCACTCCCTCTCCCTATAGGTACTAGAGACCTACAGGGAATACTGAAGTTATCCTATAGCTGTCTGTGTGCATAGGGCACTCCCTCTCCCTATAGGTACTAGAGACCTACAGGGAATACTGAAGTTATCCTATAGGTGTCTGTGCGCACCGCAATCCCTCTCCCTATAGGTACTAGAGACCTACAGGGAATACTGAAGTTATCCTATAGCTGTCTGTGTGCATATGGCACTCCCTCTCCCTATAGGTACTAGAGACCTACAGGGAATACTGAAGTTATCCTATAGCTGTCAGTGTGCATAGGGCACTCCCTCTCCCTATAGGTACTAGAGACCTACAGGGAATACTGAAGTTATCCTATAGCTGTCTGTGCGCACCGCAATCCCTCTCCCTATAGGTACTAGAGACCTACAGGGAATACTGAAGTTATCCTATAGCTGTCTGTGTGCATAGGGCACTCCCTCTCCCTATAGGTACTAGAGACCTACAGGTAATACTGAAGTTATCCTATAGTTATCTGTGTGCATAGGGCACTCCCTCTCCCTATAGTTACTAGAGACCTACAGGGAATACTGAGTTATCCTATAGTTATCTGTGTGCATAGGGCACTCCCTCTCCCTATAGGTACTAGAGACCTACAGGGAATACTTAAGTTATCCTATAGCTGTCTGTGTGCATAGGGCACTCCCTCTCCCTATAGGTACTAGAGACCTACAGGGAATACTGAAGTTATCCTATAGCTGTCTGTGTGCATAGGGCACTCCCTCTCCCTATAGGTACTAGAGACCTACAGATAATACTGAAGTTATCCTATAGTTATCTGTGTGCATAGGGCACTCCCTCTCCCTATAGTTACTAGAGACCCACAGGGAATACTGAAGTTATCCTATAGCTGTCAGTGTGCATAGGGCACTCCCTCTCCCTATAGGTACTAGAGACCTACAGATAATACTGAAGTTATCCTATAGTTATCTGTGTGCATAGGGCACTCCCTCTCCCTATAGGTACTAGAGACCTACAGGGAATACTTAAGTTATCCTATAGCTGTCTGTGTGAAATGAAGAAAAGTCCAAACAGCAGCACCAACATTCTCAAACAAATGGGTTTATTCCATCAATACCCAAGACATCAGTATGACGTTTTGGCCCAAATGACTGAATACTTCATGATTAAAGTTATTTGGACAAAACGTGATGCTGATGTTTTTGGTATTGATGGAATAAACCCATTTGTTTGAGAATTTTGGTGCTGCTGTTTGGACTTTTCTTGATTTCTCTGGGGTGAGTACAGAACCCCTCAGTGTGCACCATTTGCAGGAGTGCTTGACGCTTTTTGTGTTTGCCTGCATAGGGCAATATGTCATAAATGTTCCACTAGAAGAAGCTGAGTGCTCACACTAAAGAGATCAGGAACACAAACAAGGCTATTTTGCTCAAGAGTGTTTCAGTGTGGCTATATGCTGTGCACAAACTGGCCTTTAAGTACCCCGTATTCCCTCTAGCCACTCTGGGGGGTCAGTGGAAAAAGAACAAATTTTAGAGTCAAATTACAGGGTAAAAATTGGCCAAATGTATAACAGCTAAGTGAATAACACAAGAAGAGATACGACTTACCAGTTCTATAATATAAAAATAATTAGTCAAACACTTCTTAGGGAGGAAGCCCCTAGACAGCTGTCTTTTGCCCTATAGCACAGCCGAATGGAAGCTGCATATGTATACACTTCTGAATGCAATACAGGCACATTACACAGGTTGAGATTGTAATACAAAATGTTTAATTATTTGTAGTAAGAAAAATCCAATATATGTTCAGTCTCTTAATTTTGTCATCGTTTCCAGTAATTTACCTTTGAAAATTGTTCTCAATTCCACTGTGTTTCTATAAAGTAATGAGTGCAGTCATGTTGGAACCTAAGTTTCTCCTTATAAATGTTCTGCTGATTGCAATTAGAGACAGATAAAAACAAGTAATAAAATAGAGTGTGGAAACCCTATTAGTTATTTTAAGAACCCTATAATTCATTGTTTGCACACACTCTCTTTTATTACCTGTTTTATGTCCCTAAGTTCCCTAAGCTGAAGAGATAAAGAAGGGGAAAACCTAGGTTAAAAAAATGGTGGTACCTACTCATCTATAGAAACTAAAGTACTCTATAGAAACTAAACCTTCACAATTATATCTTCAATATTTAAACAACTAATAGAATTAAAAAAAATCTGCATGTTGTTATTCTTAGGCTATTTTTATTGAATACACAATCATAGCTATAATTTATTTACTCTTTAATATCCTTTGCATCAAGCTATGCAACAATTCACAACACGTTGGATTTGGAGTCCCCATGTAGAACAGTTTTGAATATTTTAAATATTTATTCTTGCTTTGTGTTTGTTTAGTTGAAACTGTATATAAGTGCTGCTGATATCCTTAGGAAGCAAGAAATCTGCTCAGTATTGATTAGATGGGTATCAATTACGTTGAAATATACAAACTTGCTAAACATTTATGAGCGAGATATTGATTTACTAGAATTTGCGTAAAAAAGAAAATAAAAATGGAGATATATTTGCTATGAAACATGTTGGTTTAGGATACTGGATGCCGCTGGGGTAATGTAAATATTCTGATTTATTAATATTCATTCCAAAAGAGAAAAAGTAGCACACGGCTATATAAATTCAGGTGTAACTTCATAGTTGTAATTTTCTGAGGCTTCTACATTCTCATAACTGAAGATTACTACTTTTGCATTCTTTTGACCCAAATAAGAAAGATATGATGTGTGATCTTAGTTTAACCCTTGCTTGCCTGAGTACTCAGAAGGGATTAAAGAGACAATAAAAATCCTGCATTGTGTTATAGCATTTTATTACTGTACTGTAGCTTGTACACAGCTATGTGCAGGGGGACAAACACATAGCTTAGTAGAGCAGAAATGCACTACTGTGAGCTAGCTGAGCACAACTGGGGGACAAACACAAGGTTTAGTAGAGCAGAAATACACTACTGTGAGCTAGCTGAGCATAACTGGGGGACAAACACAAGGTTTAGTAGAGCTGAAATGCATTACTGTGAGCTAGCTGAGCACAACTGGGGGACAAACACAAGGTTTAGTAGAGCAGACATGCACTACTGTGAGCTAGCTGAGCACATCTAGTGTGTCAGTGACAAAAGGAATATGTATGTAGCCACCAATCACCAGCAAGAACACAAAAAGTGCATTTTTTAAAAATAGTCTCTTTAATTGCATGCTCTTTCTGAGCCACAAATTCCATTGTAACTTTTATGCCCCTTTAAACGGACAGAAATGAAAGTTTCACTATTTACTGCTTGATAATCAGAAGCTAGTCAACGTGGAGAGAAACCACGCAAAATCTTTTTTTTAGAGCATTATATTTTAATGTAGGTTTTTCTTCCTCACATCCAAGACCCTCTAGAGCAAGATAAATACCCCTCCAGCTACATTTTGTCTTTAAAGAGGGGCCTTTAAAAAGACTTCTTCATAGATAATCTCACCAGTGCAGAGAACTTTAGACCATCAGGCCTTAGACTCTGGGAGCAATTAATAAAATAATAATAAAAAATACTCCCATTATCAAATTGTGCCCAGCCCTTTTATATGCACACATTCTGAGGCACCGCCTCCTTCTGGGCATGCACAGGAGATCACTATCTATCTATCTCTCTCTCTCTCTCTCTCTCTCTCTCTCTCTCTCTCTCTATATATATATATATATATATATATATATATATATATATATATATATATATATATATATCATGACATAGGGGCAAGTATATGGGAAAAAAACCTAATTTAAAATTCAAAGTGCTTTTGCATTGTCTTATTATGCAGTTGTTGATTATGCAAGTCAACTGTATTTTTAATGGCCCTTTTATGTGGAATGTTAAGCAGACATTTAATTTGCCTATAATATTATTTTTATCAATGTGCCACATATTTGCCCAGCCATAGATCTGAACCTGTAACCCAAAGTTAGAACAGGTATTGCAACCTGACACTTAAAGGGACATTGCACATTCTTTTGTCTTTAAAAAATGTAGTTTCTTCTGCAGAATAAATCAACATTTACTTGTAAGATTTTAGGCCGTGGGTTTTGTTTCCTACTAGTAGAACTGTGGCCGTCTTCCTTATCATAGAGTGATTATTAATTCAAGTTACAATTTAAATGTAAACATAGGGCCACTTAAAGTCAAAATTAAAGGTTTATGATTCAGATAAAGCATGCAAATTTTAGCAAACTTTCCAATATGCTCCCATTATCAAAACACATTTTTATATACACACTTTCTGATGCTTTAGCTCCTACTGACCATGTGCAAATGTGTGTGTGAATATATATATATATATATATATATATATATATATATATATATATATATATATATAAATTAAATCGTAAGAGTGCACTCTCACTTAATTCCACAACTGCCAGGGTGCTAGTACAGAGTTATAATAATTTAACAAAAAACTTGCACTCGCTGGTCTTTTTAAAAAAAAAACTAATTTACTGTGAAAAGTAGTAACGTTTCAGGGACAAAGTCTGAGGAAGGGGATACTTTGTCCCCGAAACGTTACTACTTTTCACAGTAAATTAGTTTTTTTTTTAAAAAGGACCAGCGAGTGCAAGTTTTTTGTTACATTATATATATATATATATATATATATATATATATATATATATATATATATATTTTTTTTTTTTATTGACTGATAGCTGTCATATGATTTAGGGTTAGGGAAATTGGATCCACTTTGAAATTTGCCAGAAAACATTATACTGCTCATTAAAAAAATAACTTTTTTTGTTATTTGTTACATACATCTAAAAATGAAATTCAAAAATTGCCCTTTTAACGAAAAAACTGATGAAAAAATAGATTTGACAAAAAAAATGTTTTAACTTGTTCTTTAGGTTTCATTTTGATTTGATTTTGGTGTCAGCAAATAAATATGAGGATTTTAGTTTTGTTCTTGGCCAGTCCTAACCCCATTTAAATAAATTTGCTGCTATTGGCTTGTAGCAGTAGCACTACTTACTACTTTCACTTTATTTAAGTGTAAGCTCCTGTCCAGTGGGTTCTCTGCAGTCCTGAGGGTGCTTCTCAAAGGTTAAAGAAATTTCAAATGACCCAATCATTAAATACAGGGTAAAAATAAATACATTTTGTATTTTCATGACAATTGATATGTCCAAAAGTAATATATGCTTGGCGTATGTCCACCCTTTTGCAAGCTGATGCTATAGCTATTTTTTTCAGCATTACAGTCTGTTTATGATTGGCTCCTATTTAGTTATTGAGAAAGTGTTTCCAGTAATTTATGTCTTCCTGTTTTATTTTGCTTTATGTTCAGGATGAATGTGACATACAGTCAAGTTCCTAAGCATCTACTCCCATGTTCAAATCCTTGCAATCCATCTCCCGTACTTCACTGACATCTGAAATCAAGGCTGGAGATATTAAAGATGTGGTACAATTCCCCCTAACAGTTTTTCTTTCTGGCTGAATCCACAAAATAAAAGCTGTAAAATTGAGATACTATCAATTTGCAGTGGTTTATGCCTGAGCTCCGGTTCTATTTTCATGCCTACAGGTGTTTATTTCATTGGCAAAAGGGAGAATGACTGTTTTCTGCACAAAATATAGTGATAAATTCTATGGAAGTTGGCAGTTTAAATCTGTTTTTACTGTGTAATTCTACAGGCTCTCACTTCAAGAAAAATGTACGTTTGAAATTGGCAGAATAAAACATTCCTTGTGTATCAAAGGATCTCAATTGTGAATTCCCTACAGCACGTTGGTTTAGTCTGCAATATTAAAGTACTTTTTCAATGCATTAACCTTATGGCAGCATTATATTGCTATTCTATCTGTTTGCCAAAATGTTAAAGTGGCACTAATTACCATATTGTACATAAATAGTATATTTACATTTTCTTGTTTATTTTTGTGTTACTTTGATGGGGGGGGGGATTACCTTTTTTTGTTCCATTGGAGCGTTAGCCTATTTCACAGCAGGTAATTCAGATCATCAGAAGGCTGCCAACCGCCCCTTTCCCTGCCATTAATGGGCATGTGTGCTATTTGAGAGAGGAATTTGAGCATGCTCTGGGTGTCTGGTAGGAAAGCCACACAGACTAAAGGAGGGTCATGTTATTAAGGGCAATGGTGTGGTCGGTAGCCATCAGTGTTCCTTTTAAGGCCAGTTTTGTGAGTGGTCCAGCAGTGAAACAGTTAAAGTGAAGGTAAACTTTGATGAATGAAAGCCCATTTTTTAAAAATACTATTAAAAACAGGGGCACTTTCATTCATCAAAGTTTACAAAGCAGCCTTTTTGATTAAAAACTTACCTTTTTTTCTTTTCACAGCCAGAGCAGCTTCCTTCCCCCTCCTGGAAATCCTCTCTTCACACGTCAGCAATGACTAATCCGGCTTCATCCAATCACAGCTTTCCCCCCAGGGTAGTCATTGCCTGAGGCCATGCTGTGATTGGAAGAAGCCGGATTAGTCATTGATGACGTGTGAAGAGCTGATCTCCGGGTGGGGGAAGCTGCTCTGGCTGTGAAAAAAACAAAGGTAAGTTTTTAATCAAAACGGCTGCTTTGTAAACTTTGATGAATGAATGTGCCCCTGTTTTTAATAGTATTTTTAAAAAAGGGCTTTCATTCATCAAAGTTTACTTTCACTTTAATAAGGGAACCATACCTTGCAGCCTGCATTGTGTTGTGTTTGCTAATTGCTCTTTTACTGCTGCTCACAAAACTGGCTTTACAGGGAACACTGGTAGCTGTACAGTTGTCTAAATTGGAAAGAAAGAAATGCTGACTTAAAGGAACATAAAACCTGAATTTTTTCTTTCATGATTCAGATATCGCATACTTTCCATTTTACTTCTATTATCAAATTGTCTTTGTTTTCTTGTTATCCTTTGTTTAAAAGAATGGATGTAAGGTCAGGAGTGTGCACGTGTCTGCAGCTCTATGTGGCAAACAGTTGGCAACAATGTTATACATTAGCAAGAGCACTAGATGGCAGCACTAGTTCCTGTCATGTAGTACTAATGTTATACATTAGCAAGAACACTAGATGGCAGCACTAGTTCCTGTCATGTAGTACTAATGTTATACATTATCAAGAGCACTAGATGGCAGCACTATTTCCTGTCATGTAGTAATAATGTTATACATTAGCAAGAGCACTAGATGGCAGCACTATTTCCTGTCATGTAGTACTAATGTTATACATTAGCAAGAGCACTAGATGGCAGCACTATTTCCTGTCATGTAGTACTAATGTTATACATTAGCAAGAGCACTAGATGGCAGCACTATTTCCTGTCATGTAGTACTAATGTTATACACTAGCAAGAGCACTAGATGGCAGCACTATTTCCTGTCATGTAGTACTAATGATATACATTAGCAAGAGCACTAGATAGCAGCACTATTTCCTGTCATGTAGTACTAATGTTATACATTAGCAAGAGCACTAGATGGCAGCACTATTTCCTGTCATGTAGTACTAATGATATACATTAGCAAGAGCACTAGATAGCAGCACTATTTCCTGTCATGTAGAAATAATGTTATACATTAGCAAGAGCACTAGATAGCAGCACAATTTCCTGTCATGTAGTACTAATGTTATACATTAGCAAGAGCACTAGATGGCAGCACTATTTCCTGTCATGTAGTAATAATGTTATACATGAGCAAGAGCACTAGATGGCAGCACTATTTCCTGTCATGTAGTACTAATGTTATACATTAGCAAATCACTAGATGGCAGCACTATTTCCTGTCATGTAGTACTAATGTTATACATTAGCAAGAACACTAGAGGGCAGCACTATTTCCTGTCATGTAGTACTAATGTTATACATTAGCAAGAGCACTAGATGGCAGCACTATTTCCTGTCATGTAGTACCAATGTTATACATTAGCAAGAACACTAGAGGGCAGCACTATTTCCTGTCATGTAGTACTAATGATATACATTAGCAAGAGCACTAGATAGCAACACTATTTCCTGTCATGTAGTACTAATGTTATACATTAGCAAGAGCACTAGATGGCAGCACTATTTCCTGTCATGTAGTACTAATGTTATACATTAGCAAGAGCACTAGATGGCAGCACTATTTCCTGTCATGTAGTACTAATGTTATACATTAGCAAGAGCACTAGATGGCAGCACTATTTCCTGTCATGTAGTACTAATGTTATACATTAGCAAGAGCACTAGATGGCAGCACTATTTTCTGTCATGTAGTACTAATGTTATACATTAGCAAGAGCACTAGATGGCAACACTATTTCCTTTCATGTAGTACTAATGTTATACATTAGCAAGAGCACTAGATGGCAGCACTATTTCCTGTCATGTAGTACTAATGTTATACATTAGCAAGAGCACTAGATGGCAACACTATTTCCTGTCATTTAGTACTAATGTTATACATTAGCAAGAAAACTAGATGGCAGCACTATTTCCTGTCATGTAGTACTAATGTTATACATGAGCAAGAGCACTAGAGGGTAGCACTATTTCCTGTCATGTAGTAATAATGTTATACATGAGCAAGAGCACTAGATGGCAGCACTATTTCCTGTCATGTAGTACTAATGTTATACATGAGCAAGAGCACTATATGGCAGCACTATTTCCTGTCATGTAGTACTAATGTTATACATTAGCAAGAGCACTAGATGGCAGCACTATTTCCTGTCATGTAGTACTAATGTTATACATTAAAAAGAGCACTAGATGGCAGCACTATTTCCTGTCATGTAGTAATAATGTTATACATGAGCAAGAGCACTAGAGGGTAGCACTATTTCCTGTCATGTAGTACTAATGTTATACATTAGCAAGAGCACTAGATGGAAGCACTATTTCCTGTCATGTAGTACTAATGTTATACATTAGCAAGAGCACTAGATGGCAGCACTATTTCCTGTCATGTAGTACTAATGTTATACATTAGCAAGAGCACTAGATGGCAGCACTATTTCCTGTCATGTAGTACCAATGTTATACATTAGCAAGAGCACTAGATGTGCAGGCTACCTATCTAGATATCTCTTCAACAAAGAATAATATGAGAGCAAAGCAAATTTGATAATAGAACTATTTAAAATTGTATTCACTATGTGAATAATGAAAGAAAAACCTTGGGTTTCATGTCCCTTTAATGAAGTACTTTCAGTGATGTATGCACAACACATATCAGTAGCACAAACAGTTTGCAATTCATCACCAGAGATAACTTCTGTGTTTACTGTCCCTTTAAAAGGATGTCTGTAATTTAAACATTTATTATGCGCTGTTTGACACCAAGCATATTGCAGTTCTCACATATGCATGTGTAGCAGTTTGCAGCATATGGGCCTGTGTTAATTCCTTAAAACTAAATAAGAATTACTAACTAATACAACATTTATTCTAAATCAACAATTAAAATCCCCAAAAAGTTAGATTTCTTAAAGAGGCATTTAGGTATTTTGTTTTTTGTTGTTTCTTTTAAAATAATTAATGTATAATGTGCACAGTTTATAGAATCTTCTTTATGGAATTTACATTTTGTTTCATAGAAGAGTTCCTCTTTTTTACTGATTTAGTTTTTGGAGTGGTCATTACTGGCCAGTGAACGCTTGTGCACAAACATGCATTTCCTAAGTGTTCTAGTATCAATTTAACTCCAACTTTTCCATGCAAAAAAGTGCACTGTTTTATTTAACCGTTTTAAGTTTAAAATAAATGATGTTCTTTTAATATCTGTTGAGCCCCTGCAAAGGGGTTTAATACTCTGTCAAAAGTAGGTTTTTGTGCCACGCCAGATCAGGGTGCACCTGAGCACACATACCTGTGAATGTTTTAATGGCTGGTCATATCCTCCTTTGCAGCTGAATAGGGACAATGGGGACGATTTATCAATGTGCGGGCGGACATGATCCGCTGTCAGCATTTATCATTGCCCAAGCATTTCTGGTGAAATGCTTGTGCAAAGCCACCCCCTGCACATTCACGGCCAATCGGCCACTAGCAGGGGATGTCAATCACCCCGATCTTATCGGATCGGATGATTGCTGTCCGCTGCTTCAGAGGTGGTGGACGAGTTAAGTAGCAGTGGTCTTATGTCCGCTTCTTCTTAACTCCTGATTCCGATGAGGCTGAAGGCTCGCGGAATAAGCAGCTTGGTTGCTTGATATATCGACCCCTATATATTTAAACTTTTTGACCTTTTTAACATTTATTTAACCTTTTATTTAACCTCCTCTATCTCCTCTCTCTCCTCTCTCTTCTCTCTGCTCTCTCTCCTCTCTCTCTCTGTCTCTCTCTCTCTCTCTCTCCTCTTTCTCTCTCTCTCTTCTCCCTCCTCTCTCTAATCTCTCTCTCTCTTCTCCCTCCTCCTCTCTCTCTTCTCTCTCTCTCTCTCTTCTCTCTCCTCTCTCTCCCCTCTCTCCCCTCACTCGCTTCTCTCCCCTCTCTCTCCCCTCTCTCGCTTCTCTCTCTCTTTTCTCTCTCTCTCTTTTCTCTCTCTCTCTTTTCTCTCTCTCTCTCTTTTCTCTTTCTCTCTTTCTCTTCTCTCTCTCTATGCTCTCTCTCTCCTATCTCTCTTCTCTCTCTCTTCTCTCTCTCTCTCTCTCTCTCTTCTCTCTCTCTCTTCTCTCTCTCTCTCTTATCCTTATGAGAAAGAGAGATAAATATGTATGTATGCATTTAAAACTATTCTCCAATTCTAGGATAGAATATGGAGAGCCTACAGGATTTGGGAACATGTACAGTTAAATTCTGAACTGCAGAAAAGATCTACTGCCTCGTTTAGCATGCTAATGTTAGAAAATGTGGCATGCATCTGTTAACAAGTATTAATCTTGCCTGAGCTTAATTATATAACAACAAAAAACTATGGTAGAGCTTCAACAGGTAATTAACAAACAAACAGAGTAAAGATGCTTCAATTCATAGGTCCATAAACCAAGATACTGTTGGGCAAACAGAAAAGTAATCTGTCAATTTTATTATTCACCAATGGAGACAAACAGATACAATAAAACTGTTACATACTCACATTTCTTCTTTCTACAATGTATCATAATAAACTTCACAAGTGCAACAATGTGTTATTCTTTAATAACAAATGTCTAAGATATCAAAAGTATAACCCTTTTTATTAATTTTATGGATTAAAATGGAATATATATGTACAAACATACATTTTACAGTATATGTACAATATACTGTATATATATGTGTGTGTGTGTATATATATATGTGTGTGTATATACTGTGTATGTATATATATATATATATATATATATATATATCTTATTTAAGGGACAATTCACTAAATCTCTTTAAACTGGTGTTAATTAGTGTTAAAAAAAACATGAAATGTATTCTTTATTTTCCTATATTTTAACAATTATGGGCGAGATTACATATGACGCGCAGGCTTCAGCTTAACTTCTGAAACCCGCGCCGTCCGTAATTTCACCTTGCACATCGGGGTATCATATATACGGCACCGGTATTGCCCTAAGTTAAACAGCTCTTTTGCATTTAAAAAAATTCTAAGCCCCCCCAACAGTAAAACCCACCACCCACCAAACCCCCCAAAATAAATAAACCTATTACTAAAAAAACTAAATTACCCATTGCCCCAAAGGGACATTTGTATGGGCATTGCCCTTAAAAGTGCATTCAGCTCTTTTACTTTGTCTGACCTTTATCTATGAAACTCAGTGATTGCTTAGATCAGTGCAGGAGCTCATAAAAATCTAGCATCTGGTTGGCCACTGAAATGGAGACCAGAAAAATAAACTCCAGATAATTTTCAAGAGCTGTATTGTTCCAGCATTGCAAGCCCCTATAAAGCTTGGTAAAAAAATTGCAGTCAGAAAACATTAATGTTGTATACAGATATTTTGCAGTGAGATGGGCAGTATACAAGGGTGGCTGGAGGGAGGACAACAGGAGTGCTATCTATGAGATGGGCAGTATACAAGGGTGTCTGGAGGGAGGGCAACAGAAGCGCTATCTATGAGATGGACAGTATACAAGGGTGTCTGGAGGGATTGCAACAGGAGCACTATCTATGAGATGGGCAGTATACAAGGGTGTCTGGAGGGAGGGCAACAGGAGCGCTATCTATGAGATGGACAGTATACAAGGGTGTCTGGAGGGAGTGCAACAGGAGCACTATCTATGAGATGGGCAGTATAAAAGGGTGTCTGGAGGGAGGGCAACAGGAGCGCTATCTATGAGATGGGCAGTATACAAGGGTGTCTCCAGGGATGGCAACAGGAGCGCTATCTATGAGATGGGCAGTATACAAGGGTGTCTGCAGGGAGAGCAACAGGAGCGTTATCTATGAGATGGGCAGTATACAAGGGTGTCTGCAGGGAGGGCAACAGGAGCACTATCTATGTGATGGGCAGTACACAAGGGTGTCTGGAGGGAGGGCAACAGGAGCACTATCTATGTGATGGGCAGTACACAAGGGTGTCTGCAGGGAGGGCAACAGGAGCGCTATCTATGTGATGGGCAGTACACAAGGGTGTCTGGAGGGAGGGCAACAGGAGCGCTATCTATGTGATGGGCAGTACACAAGGGTGTCTGGAGGGAGGGCAACAGGAGCACTATCTATGTGATGGGCAGTACACAAGGGTGTCTGGAGGGAGGGCAACAGGAGCGCTATCTATGAGATGGGCAGTATACAAGGGTGTCTCCAGGGATGGCAACAGGAGCGCTATCTATGAGATGGGCAGTATACAAGGGTGTCTGCAGGGAGAGCAACAGGAGCGTTATCTATGAGATGGGCAGTATACAAGGGTGTCTGCAGGGAGGGCAACAGGAGCACTATCTATGTGATGGGCAGTACACAAGGGTGTCTGGAGGGAGGGCAACAGGAGCACTATCTATGTGATGGGCAGTACACAAGGGTGTCTGCAGGGAGGGCAACAGGAGCGCTATCTATGTGATGGGCAGTACACAAGGGTGTCTGGAGGGAGGGCAACAGGAGCGCTATCTATGTGATGGGCAGTACACAAGGGTGTCTGGAGGGAGGGCAACAGGAGCACTATCTATGTGATGGGCAGTACACAAGGGTGTCTGGAGGGAGGGCAACAGGAGCGCTATCTATGAGATGGGCAGTATACAAGGGTTCTGCAGGGAGGGCAACAGGAGCGCTATCTATGAGATAGGCAGTATACAAGGGTGTCTGGAGGGAGGGCAACAGGAGCACTATCTATGTGATGGGCAGTATACAAGGGTGTCTGGAGGGAGGGCAACAGGAGACAAACCCCTGGAATATTTCTCCTTATATTTTAGCATTTAGTTGTGTCACTTTATTGATGAGACATAGTCAGCAGTTTAAAATGATGTGCATTATAATATACAGCAAGCCGCCCTATCATATTGTACATATTGCCACTCATACTGCTTTATATCAGACACTCCCCCCCCCCCCCAAAAAAAAAATAAAATAAAAAAAAGTCACAAGTACAGCAGCTGATTGGATTTACTTTTTGACAGTCACAAAGTAAAAAAAAAAAGGGAAAAAAGAATTACCCATTAGGGCACTTGCTGGAGTAGAGACATAACCTTTAGGAGCTGTTTCCACCAGTTTCAAGGAAAAAAATCATAAAGTAGGTTTAGGGTTAACATTATGAACGGGTGGCATTAACGGGTTAACGGGTGGCATTATGAAGTAGCCAGGTGTACGCAGTGTAACCTTTTCTAATGAAATATAATTTTTTGCTATACAAATTCATTTAATCATTTAACATAAATATATTTAATCATTGTTTGTGCAATAAAAATGAAAAAAAAAATTAATATGAGTTGAGTTAATTCTAGCTTAATATTGGCTAAAATTTTTATCCGGGTGGTGAACCTGCTAAAAAGGTCCTGGGAAGAACACTGTATACTTTGTGTATATAACATACTGATTTGTATGCGCATGTAAAAAGATTAGTAAATTGCCTATTTTGACTGTGTTGAATGATTTATAAATATGAATTTTAAATACACGCTTTATCTATAACAAAAATGTGCGTAATATTTTTAAATATTGAATTGTTGATTTTAGAATTCATGAACATATGTGAACAAAACCCTTAAGAAATTATGATAGGAATTTCTGGCTCCAGTCGCTGGCTCGGTGCAGTTGTATGGAGGCTGTACCCAGATTTGTTCTTGTTTCAAAGATGTTGGACTGAATACAGCAATGTGATTTGGAGAAAAAAAAATGTTTATGAATAAAATGAAGTTAAGGCTTCCACATTACACAGCCACCCAGCTGTGACAATCATACTGGCTGACTAATGTCAAAACTATACTTTCTTTTTTTTTTTTTTTATAAAAACTGACTTTATGTTGCACTCAATTAATGGCCTTTGGAAAGTAGCTTTGAGATTATGTCTAAGCCGTGATTTTGATAAATGTTAAAGTTATAATACCAGTCACAATTTTAAGGTTTGTTCAGTCTATAAAAAGCTTTTGAAAGCCATAATGTTGCCTGAATGAACTTATCAGATGCTATTCTAACCATATTATTAGAATCTTAGTATAAAAGAAGTTAATATTTTAGTGGTTTGGAGCTGTGATGTCTTCTGCATAGCAGCAAAAGGGGTACTGAAAAGCATAATACATAAAAGTCCTTGATGTAAACTACATCTGGGGTGAAACGATTCAAGGGACCTGATAGTCTGTTACCTACTTTTCATGTACTTTTCATCTGCATGTTGCTTTTTACCACTTCCTCAGAGATGATGAAATTAATACTTAATTTTGCTGCAATTTGCATACAAATTACCCATACACATGTATACATGCGCACACACACACATTGGAGCCCTTTCCTCTCAAATACCTCAAATCAATAAAAAAAAATGTTTTATCAATATTAATATTTAATAATGTGTTTTAGTTTATTTATACTGTAAATATTTTACAATCCAATGTTCTTCCCATAGAGAAAAATGTTCTATGTATTTTTTAAATATATATTCCTTCATATTTTCCTATATATATTCTTATAGATAATATATATATATATATATATATATATATATATATATATATATTTTACAAAATAATAATCAGATATACTGTATGTATAGAAATATATATTTAAAAATACTTAGAACATTTTCTTCTATGTGAAGAGTTTTAGAATATAAAATAGTCATAATTCATGTTGGGTATAGTGCACTTGTTTAACCCTTTGGCTGCTAAGCCATTTCCCACCTGGGTACTAATATCTTTTTTTTATTATTATTATTTTTGTAATTTTTGAAAACTTTTTTTTAAGTTTTTTTTTTTTTTTTTACAGACCCCCAAGACTTACACTGTTGGAAAGGTTAGGCGACCTTACCTTTACCTTTCCAACAATCGGTCTTGGGGGTCTGTAGCTGCTTAGATGCCTGAGATACAGGCTTCTAAGAAGCATTCCCCCTCCTCCTATACTTAACATTGTTAAGTATAAATAAAGTTGCGTGGTGACGTCATCATGTAATTGCGCGTGACGTCACCGTAGGAGCAGCAAGGATCCCCCACAACTCCCTCAAGGTGGGAGAGTGCTAGTGACGGCTCTGAGCCGTCATTAGCACCAGAGTGAGAAATCTGTGATGGGTCAGAGCCGTCATTAGCACTCAAAGGGTTAAACACGCCCGGGTTAGTGCAGGAGCAATAAGTTTTAGTTTTTTTTTATTTGCATTTTCCATTGAATTCTATTGGGGGAGAAGTAAGCTTGGTTGCGATATCTGAAGTCTAACAGTTAGTGCATGTCATGCTTAACAAACATTTTACTTTCAACTTGTAATACACGCACGTTAAAAGTACTTGTTGATGTTTGAGAGTGAGTAAAAGTGCTATATAGCATGCCACTTGTAATCCGGCCCTATATGTTTATATAAATAACTATTACATTTTAATTTCATAATCCAATGGGCAACAATATTTGAAACAGGAAGATAAATTAGTAGCTGGAATTTTTTTTTTAGTGTCTCATAAATGTTTCTAGAAGCCATTGGGTTAAGTCTTTAAAACCCAAAACAAACACACAGATTTAAGATCCAACATTCTACTAAAAGGTTAAAGCTGGATCCCAAGTCAACTGTCATTTAATGCTGTGGAATTTAAATCAGGATTAAGCAAATATCCCAATTACTGGAGCACGGTAAATCCTAGCACAAGTGGAAAAATGTAATCAGTGTCTACATACAGATCAATGGGCCTATGATGAAATAAATTTGCTGTCGTTTTCTTATTTCTTAAATTATATGATTTTCTAGACTACCTGCTATGTTTCACAATTGGGTAATTTATTTTTACATGAAGAGTTCGGCACCAAAACTGGATTTTATCTCATTGGATGATAAGATACTAAGCAAAATGTCTGTGAATGTGCAGGATTTGTACTTGATAACAGCTAATTCATTGTTCTTGAATTCTATTGGCAGATGAAAGAAATCACTTTTTACCTCTATGACAATTTTAGGCTAAAGGGTTCCAATGATGGATAAAAACAGCAATGCTGTTTACTGTTAACATGTTAAATAAATTGCATAATCAACAAACTCACAATTAAAAGACAATGCAATAATACTTAGTCTGAATTTCAAATGAGTTATAGATTTTTTTTCTGAGAAAAAAAATCATAATTAGTTCTATTTTCCTTTCCCCACATCATGTGACAGTGATCAGCCAATCACCAATGCTAATATGTATATTCTATGAATTCTTGCACATGCCCAGTAGGAGCTGGTAGCTCACAAAGTGTGCATATAAAAAAGCTGTGCACATTTTTATAATGGAAGTGAATTGGAAAGTTGTTAAACATTGCGTTCTCTATCTGAATCATGAAAGTCTAATTTTGATTTTAGTGCTGTGACTGTTAAAATGTTTCTAAATATCCTTTTGCTTTAAAGGGACAGTAAACACTTTAGATTTTTATATAAAATGTTTAGCTATCCATAATGAAACTACTTTACATTACATTTTCATTACTTATTTTGTCCCCTTTTCATGTAATTTAGCTCTGAAAATTAAGGATTTTCTAACTTTTAGAACTTGAAATGCACCATGCAGACTTCTAATTCTGCTACATATCTTTCCCTAATTGGTTTTATCATAACAATTACTAGACGTGTGCATTTGTTTAGTTACGAATATATATATTTGTAATGAAAATACAAAACTAATATCTGAACGAATGCACAAACTAATTTAAAGAATACCGGTATATACTAATGAAATTCATTAGTGTATATCTGTTTCCTTTAAATTAGCTTTAAAAGGTAAAATACTTATCTATAGCACTAATGCCGACCCTTCTTCACCGAGTCTAGGACTGCGCTAATAGGAGGCTTAGTGTTGCGGATCCCAGCTGCATTAAAGGAAATGGTCCTTTAGTGCAGGCTCCGGGATCCGTTTTACTAAGTCTCCTATTAGCGCGGTCCTGGCCTTAGTGAATAAGGGTCGGTATTAGCGCGACTTCCCCAGCACGCTATAGGTAAGTATAAAACTACAGGTGACACTTTATCAAGATTCCATAAAAAAGCGACAACGTTTCGGTCAACAGATCTTAGTCATGTCGATGAGATAACTAAGAGCTGCTGATCGAAACATTGTTGCATTTTATGGAGTCTTAATAAACAAGGACTTTGCTTACAGTGCTTCTATTTTGCATATTTTCCTGTTGTGTTAAAGGGACATAAAACTAATTTTTTTTTTCTTTCATGCTTCAGATAGAGAATACAAGTTTAAAAAAGTTTCCAATTTACTTCTATTATCCAATTTGCATCAGTCTCATTTTATTCTTTGTTGAAGGGATATCTAGGTAGGTAGCGTGCACATGTCTGCAGCACTACATGACAGGAAATAGTGCTGCCATCTAGTGCTCTTGCTAATGTATAACATTAGTACTGCATGACAGGAAATAGTGCTGCCATCTAGTGCTCTTGCTAATGTATAACATTAGTACTACATGACAGGAAATAGTGCTGCCATCTAGTGCTCTTGCTAATGTATAACATTAGTACTGCATGACAGGAAATAGTGCTGCCATCTAGTGTTCTTGCTAATGTATAACATTAGTACTGCATGACAGGAAATAGTGCTGCCATCTAGTGCTCTTGCTAATGTATAACATTATTACTACATGACAGGAAATAGTGCTGCCATCTAGTGTTCTTGCTAATGTATAACATTAGTACTACATTACAGGAAATAGTGCTGCCATCTAGTGCTCTTGCTAATGTATAACATTAGTACTACATGACAGGAAATAGTGCTGCCATCTAGAGCTCTTGCTTATGTATAACATTAGTACTGCATGACAGGAAATAGTGCTGCCATCTAGTGCTCTTGCTAATGTATAACATTAGTACTGCATGACAGGAAATAGTGCTGCCATCTAGTGCTCTTGCTTATGTATAACATTAGTACTACATGACAGGAAATAATGCTGCCATCTAGTGCTCTTACAAATGTATAACATTAGTACTACATGACAGGAAATAGTGCTGCCATCTAGTGCTCTTGCTAATGTATAACATTAGCACTGCATGACAGGAAATAGTGCTGCCATCTAGAGCTCTTGCTTATGTATAACATTAGTACTACATGACAGGAAATAGTGCTGCCATCTAGTGCTCTTGCTAATGTATAACATTATTACTACATGACAGGAAATAGTGCTGCCCTCTAGTGCTCTTGCTAATGTATAACATTAGTACTACATGGCAGGAAATAGTGCTGCCATCTAGTGCTCTTGCTAATGTATAACATTAGTACTACATGACAGGAAATAGTGCTGCCATCTAGTGCTCTTGCTAATGTATAACATTAGTTCTACATGACAGGAAATAGTGCTGCCATCTAGTGCTCTTGCTAATGTATAACATTAGTACTACATGACAGTAAATAGTGGTGCCATCTAGTGCTCTTGCTAATGTATAACATTAGTACTACATGACAAGAAATAGTGCTGCCATCTAGTGCTCCTGCTAATGTATAACATTAGTGCTACATGACAGGAAATAGTGCTGCCCTCTAGTGCTCTTGCTAATGTATAACATTAGTACTACATGACAGTAAATAGTGCTGCCATCTAGTGCTCTTGCTAATGAATAACATTAGTACTGCATGACAGGAAATAGTTCTGCCATCTAGTGCTCTTGCTAATGTATAACATTAGTACTACATGACAGGAAATAGTGCTGCCATCCAGTGCTCTTGCTAATGTATAACATTATTACTACATGACAGGAAATAGTGCTGCCATCTAGTGCTCTTGTTAATGTATAACATTAGTACTACATGACAGGAAATAGTGCTGCCATCTAGTGCTCTTGCTAATGTATAACATTATTACTACATGACAGGAAATAGTGCTGCTATCTAATGCTCTTGCTAATGTATAACATTAGTACTACATGACAGGAAATAGTGCTGCCATCTAGTGCTCTTGCTAATATATAACATTAGTACTACATGACAAGAAATAGTGCTGCCATCTAGTGCTCTTGCTAATGTATAACATTAGTACTACATGACAGGAAATAGTGCTGCCATCCAGTGCTCTTGCTAATGTATAACATTAGTACTACATGACAGGAAATAGTGCTGCCATCCAGTGCTCTTGCTAATGTATAACATTAGTACTGCATGACAGGAAATAGTGCTGCCATCTAGTGCTCTTGCTAATGTATAACATTAGTACTACATGACAGGAAATAGCGCTGCCATCTAGTGCTCTTGCTAATGAATAACATTAGTACTACATGACAGGAAATAGCGCTGCCATCTAGTGCTCTTGCTAATGAATAACATTAGTACTACATGACAGGAAATAGTGCTGCCATCTAGTGCTCTTGCTAATGTATAATATTATTACTACATGACAGGAAATAGTGCTGCCATCTAGTGCTCTTGCTAATATATAACATTAGTACTACATGACAGGAAATAGTGCTGCCATTTAGTGCTCTTGCTTATGTATAACATTAGTACTACATGACAGGAAATAGTGCTGCCATCTAGTGCTCTTGCTAATGTATAACATTAGTACTACATGACAGGAAACAGTGCTGCCATCTAGTGCTCTTGCTAATGTATAACATTAGTACTACATGACAGGAAATAGTGCTGCCATCTAGTGCTCTTGCTAATGTATAACATTAGCACTGCATGACAGGAAATAGTGCTGCCATCTAGAGCTCTTGCTTATGTATAACATTAGTACTACATGACAGGAAATAGTGCTGCCATCTAGTGCTCTTGCTAATGTATAACATTATTACTACATGACAGGAAATAGTGCTGCCCTCTAGTGCTCTTGCTAATGTATAACATTAGTACTACATGGCAGGAAATAGTGCTGCCATCTAGTGCTCTTGCTAATGTATAACATTAGTACTACATGACAGGAAATAGTGCTGCCATCTAGTGCTCTTGCTAATGTATAACATTAGTTCTACATGACAGGAAATAGTGCTGCCATCTAGTGCTCTTGCTAATGTATAACATTAGTACTACATGACAGTAAATAGTGGTGCCATCTAGTGCTCTTGCTAATGTATAACATTAGTACTACATGACAAGAAATAGTGCTGCCATCTAGTGCTCCTGCTAATGTATAACATTAGTGCTACATGACAGGAAATAGTGCTGCCCTCTAGTGCTCTTGCTAATGTATAACATTAGTACTACATGACAGTAAATAGTGCTGCCATCTAGTGCTCTTGCTAATGAATAACATTAGTACTGCATGACAGGAAATAGTTCTGCCATCTAGTGCTCTTGCTAATGTATAACATTAGTACTACATGACAGGAAATAGTGCTGCCATCCAGTGCTCTTGCTAATGTATAACATTATTACTACATGACAGGAAATAGTGCTGCCATCTAGTGCTCTTGTTAATGTATAACATTAGTACTACATGACAGGAAATAGTGCTGCCATCTAGTGCTCTTGCTAATGTATAACATTATTACTACATGACAGGAAATAGTGCTGCTATCTAATGCTCTTGCTAATGTATAACATTAGTACTACATGACAGGAAATAGTGCTGCCATCTAGTGCTCTTGCTAATATATAACATTAGTACTACATGACAAGAAATAGTGCTGCCATCTAGTGCTCTTGCTAATGTATAACATTAGTACTACATGACAGGAAATAGTGCTGCCATCCAGTGCTCTTGCTAATGTATAACATTAGTACTACATGACAGGAAATAGTGCTGCCATCCAGTGCTCTTGCTAATGTATAACATTAGTACTGCATGACAGGAAATAGTGCTGCCATCTAGTGCTCTTGCTAATGTATAACATTAGTACTACATGACAGGAAATAGCGCTGCCATCTAGTGCTCTTGCTAATGAATAACATTAGTACTACATGACAGGAAATAGTGCTGCCATCTAGTGCTCTTGCTAATGTATAATATTATTACTACATGACAGGAAATAGTGCTGCCATCTAGTGCTCTTGCTAATATATAACATTAGTACTACATGACAGGAAATAGTGCTGCCATTTAGTGCTCTTGCTTATGTATAACATTAGTACTACATGACAGGAAATAGTGCTGCCATCTAGTGCTCTTGCTAATGTATAACATTAGTACTACATGACAGGAAACAGTGCTGCCATCTAGTGCTCTTGCTAATGAATAACATTAGTACTACATGACAGGAAATAGTGCTGCCATCTAGTGCTCTTGCTAATATATAACATTATTGCAAAACTGCTGCCATATAATGCTGCAGAGACGTGCACTCCTGAACTTACAAGTATAACAATTACATTTGATAAAAGAAGTAAATTAGAGAGTTGTTTAAAATTTTTCTTCTGTATCACTGGTTTGTTTTTCAAACCTGTTGCCATATTTTGAGGATATCTTAACTGGAGCAGAGGTGAAATAGCTGATTAGTAGCCATGGTTATTTTACCTGCTCTCACCCAAGGTAATCCTGTAAACCTGGCCTGTTGGGGAGGCCTGGGGACAGGTCTGAAATCCAGTGTAAATCTATCTGAATCCTGAAAGAAACGTTTTGGGTTGTATGTCCCTTAACATAATTACAGTGACAAGACCTGTTGCCAACAATAATAGGAGTTGCCAATGTTGCCAGGAGAATTTACAATAGTTTCATTGTGACATTGTATTGGTGAACCAGAAATAAAATAGATTTGAATGCCATTTAATGCAGAATATTTGCTGTTTTGAGATAAAAAAAAATGTATTGCCCTACATGATCGTCTCTTTCTGTTTGTATTTGTATTATGACCCTGGGGAAGTTTCCCTAAGGGTGATGGGGGAAACCAGACGTGGACTCCTTGCCCAGCGTGCTTAGAGGAATATGGCTGCACCTCACTGACGAGGCCCACAGAAGGCCAAAGCGATCGTCTGGGGTTGCCATTTCCCTTGTTCAGAGGAGAATTACCTGGTATTTTGGAGCAGGACTGACCTTACTCAGTGGGATCAGACTGATATACTTCAGAAACATTATCCTCTGTGAAAAGCACAACTGGGCTTAAAGAGGCTGCTCCTATGTGGTAACTCGTCATAGAACAAGCTACTGAGGTGTTGTTCGTTCCTGGTAGAGCGCTTCTCTCTTTATATGAAGAACATTATTTTGTTCTTGCTAAATAAGTAGAAACAATACTAATGTAACAAATATATTTTACAAGGGATACATAATAAGACACCAGTTTCTTACAAACAAAACGTTAGGGCAAAACTGCTGCAGTTTAACAAGATTCCAATCAATCATTGAGTCAATTTTATACATATAGAAATGAGTAAATGCAACTCTGGCTAAACATTCAGCGCAAGGATAATGTTTTCTTTGAATATATTGACAGTGAAAGTAATATATGCTTTATTGTGTTGCATAGTGTAATTAATTAATTACTAAGCAAATTACATTCATACAATTGGTGTGGAACAGATATAAAATAAAGTTTATTTTTCCATGGGAATAGTTGCTTTTTTCCATATTTTTGGAAGTTAATTAAAACTCAATACTTGTGTGTTGCAGATGAATAAAGGAAATTCTGTTCATGTGATTTGACTACATAATGCAAAACAAGTACTTTAAAAAAAGACAATAAATTCTGCAACCAGCATGCTTCAGAACAAGACTAAACATGAGAAAATGAGCTGTGAATGCTGATTAGATGTAACAAGGTTGCAAAGTAAAAAACAAAAAAAAAGAATCTATCAGTGTAAACCAAAATTCTGGCATTTTATATTACTTTATTAATTGTATTTTTGCTGTCCTAGCATTTTACAGTTTTGTTGAACATCTGTTATTGAAAAGTATGCTAATCTAATGGGTGTCTTGGTTTTTATGACCTATGTCCTTCAAAGTAACCATGTCATGTATGAAAAATGGTGCATTGTTTGTGTTCATGAGTTATCTGCATGGGGCCATGGATTTACAAAGACTTCGAAGCTTACGTTGTTATTTATCCTTTGGGACTTTCATAACACATATTTATTGGATGGAATAACAAATATTTTGTTGGTCATCCATTCAATCTTTCAAGGTTTCACTCATGGTCTCATTATGCATAAGCTATTCTGCTAGATCATTTTTGACAAGATAGCTAGAGTTTGCTACATAATTTATGTATCCGTCATCCATAAATGCTTGATTAACCCTTTAAGGACACAGCTTTCAGTTTGCTCAATTGTTTTATGATGGAAAAATTCCGTCATATGTCCTTAAGAGGTTAAACACAATCCGGTGATGATAAATGTATATACAGAAACTTTCCTTGTAGCCCGAAAGTGACAGCACCGGTCATGTAATCTCCCTAAAAGCATGGGCTACAACTGTTCCCAGATGTTTGGCTTCAGTAGACATTCATCTTTTACTTAACTGGATTGCTTCTCCAGCTGGTGTCCGACCACCCTTTGTGACTTGTGTCTGCCTTCACTGGGACTAATCACATTATGGAATGGTGTTCTTGCGCTGAGTATCCTTATTTTCCCAAATCCATCAGGATTTGAAAGATTTAAACGTTATTAACATTTGCTAAAGTTGGACTGTGCAACTGAAGATCTGTCAGAGAACAGATTCTCTATAGAGGACTCTTATTGTTTGTAAGATGTTATATGGAAAATCTCTGCCAAATTCTCTCCCTTGGAGAGTTAACAAAGGATGTGCTCAGTAATAATTTTAATGTGAGGTCACTGTTTGTCAATTTAACTGATTAGGATGGAGATAATTGGCTTTTCCAATATAGCTAATTCTCAGAATGTATAACATGGATTTATACTAATTACCTAGATGAGAATAAAAAAGACTTTGTGACAAAAGAAACATAAAGTGTTTTTGTTTAATAACAGCAACTTTCAAGGCACTGAATTTCCTTTTTTTTTTTGTAAAAAAAAATCTCTGGATGCAAATTTATACTATGTTTAAAATCATCTGATATGTCCCTTTCTCTCTGACCCCCACATAAGATCAAACATCTGCAGGAATATAAATTGATCCAAATATATTTTATTCAAGGGTAAAAAAAAAGGAGACATTATTCAGTGTGAGCTACTTGTGCATGTGCCAAATATAAAAGTACATGCAAGGGACAAATTATGTTTTTAAAAGAAAATTTAAAGTATTTCTTATATATCTTTAAAGGGACATAAAACCCACATTTTTTCATGATTCAGATAGAACATACAATTTTAACAACTTTCCAATTAACCTTACATTTAGTCACCAATCGGCAAGCGCTAACCAGGTGCTGAACCAAAGATGAGCCGGCTCGTAAGCTTACATTCCTGCTTTTTTAAATTAAAGGTAAACTGAACCCAAATTTTTTATTTCATGATTCAGATAGAGCATGCAATTTTAAGCAACTTTCTAATTTACTCCTATTATCAAATTTTCTTCATTCTCTTGGTATGTTTATTTGAAAAGCAAAAATGTAACTTTAGATGCTGGCCCATTTTTGGTGAACAACCTAGGTTGTCCTTGCTGATTGGACAGCACCAATAAACAAGTGCTGTCCATGGTTCTAAACCAAAAATGTGCTGGCTCCTTAGCTTAGATGCCTTCTTTTTCAAATAAAGATAGCAAGAGAATGAAAAAAAATGATAAGAGAAGTAAATTAGAAAGTTGCTTAAAATTGCATGCTCTTTCTGAATAA
>NC_069508.1:187276195-187278695 GCF_027579735.1 Bombina bombina | reverse complement strand
CGTGAAGTAATCTGGGAGCAGGCACTGACTGGCTAAACTGCAAGTCTGTCAAAAGAACTGAAATAAAGGGGCAGTTTGCAGAGGCTTAGATACAAGATAATCACAGAAGTTAAACGTATATTAATATAACTGTGTTGGTTATGCAGAACTGGGAAATGGGTAATAAAGGGATTATCTATCTTTTAAAACATTAAAAATTCTGGTGTAGACTGTCCCTTTAACTATGTATTTTGCCGCATTTGGGAATCTACTACACTATATTTACCGTGTAGTGTTGTTAATCACTTCTGCGTTTTTAGTGGTTATAAATCCGTATTTGAAATGAGGTTTGTGAAATTCACTTATAGCATAATATACACTGTCTCTTTAAATCTGTGTTTGAAATAAAGTAAGTTCACTTATAGTAAAAAAGACAAGTTGTCAAATACGGATACAATGTTTCTAAATAATTGCAAAGTTAGGCTGTTTGTAATTTAGGGTAATTCTTTTTTTTGCAGTGTTTTGCAATGTACTTTGCCGCACTTAGGAATCTACTACACTATATTTGCTGTATAATGTTGATCATTTCTGCATTTTTAGTGGTTATATCTATACAACCATTGAGCTCGGCTAGTATATATGAATTGAGTATATTGGATATTCAATGGTTTAATGCAAAATACCGTTAGCCATTAATAACCCCCATTAGTTTTCATTTGATCGTTAAGTAAGGTTAGCCATTAATAACCCCCATTAGTTTTCATTTGATTGTTAAGTAAGGTTAGCCGTTAATATCCCCTCATAGATTTCAGTTCGATTTACAGGTTTGCATAAAGTATCGGTAGAACCCCATTGGGTTTATTTACAGGCGTCCCATATTGTAACTTAGTTTCCCAGCGTTACTCATTAATATGATAAAAGAATCAATTGTTAATATTTGTGAAATATAGCTGGAGATAGACAGTGTGGCTTTTAAAACAAAGGAGTTCCCATAGACTCCTCACCAAGTCGCTAACATATGTACATACAAACATATGCACATTTATTCACAAACAAGTCAACTATTCAGCTGCCAGAGTTTAGAGGTAGATATTTATCAGCATTGTTAGAAAAGGTATTTTTACAATGGCATGCACTATCTGAACCATGAAGGAAGATTTTTGGGTTTCATGTCCCTTTGATTATTTATTTTGCCCACTTTTTCTATAAAATACATCTAAAAAAAGTGTGCTTCTGGAGAAATGTGCCTGAGCCTGCAACATTCTACACAGTGATTGGGCATCTCATATTTACATTGGTTCTGAATGGACACAACAAACGAACATGGATTCCAACAGGTTTTATGAAAGGCTGTATCTGTGATCAGCTTTTGGTTTGCAAAAACCTTGTAAATTCTGAAAACAAAATAAAAAGGTTACATTATTTACGTTAAACAAATTCTCAATTCAGTGTTTAATTTCTGATAAATGAGTTTAATGTCCCTTTAAATAATATACCATGAGCTGTCACTAGTGGGAGTGACAAGTTTAAGTGCACAGCTGATAGCAGTTTAGGATCATTGTGTACTAAAGACAGTGATATTAATGGATATTAGTCTTTTTTCTAACCAACTCTCTGTGACAGATTCACTAACAACTTCTCTATTCCTTCCAATTTTAACCTTCCCTATGTTATTTTAAAGAGCTCATTCATTGGAGAAGGAAAAGAAGATTGATCTTTTCATTCATTACTCTTCCTTCTTTCTGGCACTATACTCCTCATCCCTCTGCCTGTAGCTCATTCTTTATCTCATTTTTTCCCTTTGTTTACCAATTCCTCATTCCTTATGTCCCTTCCAGAATCCCTTATACCATAATTTCTCTACCAAATTTCTCATTCCACTTACTCATTCCTTATCCATCTATCTCTATTTCATTCCTCATCTCTTTACCACATTAATCACTGTCTATCTCAAGCCACATCATCCTCCTCTCCACATTTAATTTCTAAATTCCTCATCCCTCTTACTCATCCCTCTTTCTCATCCCTCTTGCTCATTCTTCTTCCTCATCCCTCTTGCTCATTCTTCCTCCTCATTCTTCTTCCTCAGTATTCTTCCTCATTATTCTTCCTAATTATTCTTCCTCATTCATCTTCCTCATCCCTCTTCTTATTTACCTCTTCTTCATGCCTCTTCCTCATCCCTCTTGCTTATTCTTCTTCCTCATTCCAATTGCTCATCCCTCTTGCTCATTCCTCATACCTTTTCCTCATTCCTCTTCCTCATCCCATCCTTCTTCTGCATCCATTTTTACCTTCCTTATCTGTCTTCTACATGTCTCACCTATCTTCTGTCTTGCTTATCCCAGTGCTACATTTCATATCCTTCTATCTCATGCATTTTTGTTCCATATATTTTTTTCCCATTCATCACCCTTATAGTTTCATTCCTCATTCCATTTTCACATTCTTTATCACCCTCCTCTCTGCTGACTTTCTTCATTCTTCTTCCCATTACACTTTGTAGCCCCCTGGTGATCTC
>NC_069508.1:187241195-187271195 GCF_027579735.1 Bombina bombina | reverse complement strand
TTCTTTTAATTTCTCTGATGGAGCTATCAAACCACAATGCATTGTTGTGGGTTTGGACAGTGCGTATGCGAGATGGTGCAATGCTTTCTAGGGTGTCTCTCATGGTTTTGTTGTAGAGTTGGACTAAGGAGCTGGGGTCTTCGCAGGTGCCCATTAGTTCACTTAGATCCATATGTGATGCTACATCCAGTGGAGTCACCCCTTTTAATGAGCGGTGTTTGACCAGGTTCTGAGGCTGGTGTCTGGTTGATTGTGATACAATGGAGAAGTGAATGGAGTGGTGGTCTTACCAGGTAACTGGGTTTACAGTTACTGGTGACACTTCTAGTCCAGACTGAAACACTAGATCAAGTGTATGACCTTTTCTGTGGGTGGGAGTGGTGACGATTTGTGTAAAGCCGAGTGTACTCATCAAGCTGAGGAGATCCTGCCCAAGCAGGGATAGGGTGTTGTCAATCCAAGTGTTGAAGTCTCCTAATATAAGCCATCTGGGGTGTTCAAGGATTAAGCCAGCATATACACACACACACACATATATATATATAAACACACACACTCATCCACACACATACACATCCACATCCACTCATACGCATACACACACACACACACACACATATACACATGCATACACACATACACACACATATACATATACAGTATACACACACACACACTCGTACACAAACACACACACACACACTCGTACACAAACACACTCGTACACAAACACAGACACACTGGTACACAAACACACACACACTCGTACACAAACACACACACACACACTCGTACACAAACACACACACACACTCGTACACAAACACACACGTACACAAAAACACACACACACACTCATACACAAACACACACACACTCATACACAAACACACACACACACTCATACACAAACACACACACACTCATACCCAAACACACACACTATCATACACAAACACACACACTCTCATACACACACACACACATATACACATGCATACACACATACACACACATATACATATACAGTATACACACACACACACACACTCGTACACAAACACACACACACACACTCGTACACAAACACACTCGTACACAAACACACACACACTCATACACAAACACACACACACTCATACACAAACACACACACTCTCATACACAAACACACACACACTCATGCAGAAAAACGCACACACACACACACAAGTAAAGCTTTAAACCCAATTAATTACATTTATGATTCAGACAGAGCATGCAATTTTAAACAACTTACCAATTAAGTCCATTTCCCCAAATTTTCAGTTATATTTTTAAAGAGCCAATATATTACTCACTTAAGTGTTTACTCACCTTCAGGGCCAGATATTTAAAACCTTGCTGCTTAGGCTAGATATTCTAAGAAGTATCGTTGTTAAGTAGAGGTCCTTTAAAAAAAATTAGAAACACAAATTTTAACTTGAGAAATGGGGACCGATTTAAAAACCTGTCAATCGGCCCTATGCTCGCCAGAAACAGCAGTTGAGAAGCAGTGCTGTCAGCATTCAGAGATGTCTTTCGGACATCCGCTGAGCAGATAATGTCAGACAGGCACTTGATAAATTGGCCCCATGTTTATGTTGATATGTAGTGCTCATTATATGAAACAGAGACTCCTACATTACAATACAAGATCTAAAAAATTCCCAAAGATTTTGCGTGATTTCTCTCCATGCCAGTGAGGTTTTGTATATCAGGTCTTCGGTCAGAAGTGAATACTAATGTACTCAACGAAACAGAAATGGATATTGCTTCTTTTAGCATTCTGTAGTTAATACAATTATATACAGATAACTTACAAAAGACATTAAAGTGAAGGTAAATTTTGATGAATGAAAGCCCGTTTTTTAAAAATACTATTAAAAACAGGGGCACTTTCATTCATCAAAGTTTACAAAGCAGCCGTTTTGATTAAAAACTTAGCTCTCTTCTTTGCACAGTCAGAGCAGCTTCCCCCACCCGGAGATCCTCTCTTCACACGTCATCAATGACTAATCCAGCTTCCTCCAATCACGGCTTTCCCCCCAGGGGAGTCATTGTCTGAGGCCATGCCATGATTGGAGGAAGCCGGATTAGTCATTAATGACGTGTGAAGAGAGGATCTCCGGGTGGGGGAAGCTGCTCTGGCTGTGAAAAAAACAAAGATAAGTTTTTAATCAAAACGGCTGCCTTTTAAACTTTGATGAATGAAAGTGACCCTGTTTTTAATAGTATTTTTAAAAAATGGGCTTTCATTTATCAAAGTTTACCTTCACTTTAAGGAATATAGAGCTATATTTTTTTCTTACATTAATGACTCTAAAGAATAAAAATATGGCCTTAGTGTGGGCAAACTGTGATGTCTACAAAAGAGTGATTCTGTGTTCTGTGTTTGATAAATAAATCAGCAACATTTCTTAGTTATTAGTCAGTAAAACTACATAACTGTTGTATCCTATGCCAGGTGCATTTTTTTTATTTTATTTTAGCACACAGTGGGTGAGCCATTGTAGGGTTTGTTCCTTTAAAGAAAAAATAGTCTAGCTACCCCTCTGTCTTTTTAGTTATGGAGTTTGATTCATTTCCTTCCTACCTGACTAGCTCAATCATCTTTGGTGTTTATGTGGTTAATCAATCTCAGGACAGCAAGAAATACTTCAATTCCTTTATTATATTTCTTCCTCTGTCTGGAGAAAAAAAGGATAATTATTTATTTTAGGAAATTATTTTTGGACCTATTAAAAAAGTTTTGAATTATGAACTGTTACCTGATACCTCCAGTACTGTATGTTATATATATTATATATGTCAATATGTTTTTCTGGGATCTCAGTCAATAAAAAGGAAGAGATGAGTGAGATTTAGCAAATAGACTGGTTCAGTAAATATATTGGAGAATCCAGAAGTGACACACACACACACACACACACATATATATATATATATATATATATATATATATATATATATATATATATATACACACAGTATCCCACAAAAGTGAGTACACCCCTCACATTTTTGTAAATATTTTATTATATCTCTTTTTATGTGACAATAGTGAAGAAATGACACTTTGCTACAATGTAAAGAAGTGAGTGTACAGCCTGTATAACACTGTACATTTGCTGTCCCCTCAAAATAACTCAACACACAGCCATTAACGTCTAAACCGTTGGCAACAAAAGTGAGTACATCCACTCCTCCATGACGACATCACAGAGCTGGTGGATGTTAGAGCCCTTGCACTCCCCCAACTTCCATTTGCGGATGTCCCACAGATGCTCAATAGGGTTTAGGTCTGGAGACATGCTTGGCCAGTCCATCACCTTTAGCAAGGCAGTGGTCGTCTTGGAGGTGTGTTTGGGGTCGTTATCATGTTGGAATACTGCCCTGCGGCCCAGTCTCTGTGAGTACACCCCTAAGTGGAAATGTCCAAATTGGGCCCAATTAGCCATTTGCCTCCCCCCGGTGTCATGTGACTCGTTAGTGTTACAAGGTCTCAGGTGTGAATGGGGAGCAGGTGTGTTAAATTTGGTGTTATCGCTCTCACACTCTCTCATACTGGTCATTGGTAGTTCAACATGGCACCTCATGGCAATGAAATCTCATTGGATCTGAAAAAAAGAATTGTTGTTCTACATAAAGATGGCCTAGGCTATAAGAAGATTACCAAGACGCTGAAACTGAGCTGCAGCACGGTGGGCAAGACCATACAGTGGTGTCACAGGACAGGTTCCACTCAGAACAGACCTTGTCATGGATGAGTGAGTGCATGTGCTCAGCGTCATATCCAGAGGTTGTCTTTGGGAAATAGATGTATGAGTGCTGCAGCGTTGCTGCAGAGGTGGAAGGGGTGGGGGGTCAGCCTGTCAGTGCCCAGACCATATACCGCACACTGCATCAAATTGGTCTACATGGCTGTCATCCCAGAAGGAAGCCTCTTCTAAAGATGATGCACAAGAAAGTCCGCAAACAGTTTGCTGAAGACAAGCAGACTAAGGACATGGATTACTGGAACCATGTCCTGTTGTTTGATGAGACCAAGATACAGTAAACTTATTTGGTTCAGATGGTGTCAAGCGTGTGTGGCGGCAACCAGGTGAGGAGTACAAAGACAAGTGTGTCTTGTCTACAGTCAAGCATGGTGGTGGGAGTATCATGGTCTGGGTCTGCATGAGTGCTGCCGGTACTGGGGAGCTACAGTTCATTGACAGAACCATGAATACCAACATGTACTGTGACATACAGAAGCAGAGCGTGATCCCCTCCTTTCAGAGACTGGGCCACAGGGCAGTATTCCAACATGATAACGACCCTAAGCATCAAGACGACCACTGCCTTGCTAGAGGTGATGGACTGGCCATGTCTCCAGACCTAAACCCTATTGATTATGTGTGGGACATCCTCAAATGGAAGGTGGGGGAGTGCAAGGTCTCTAACATCCGCCAGCTCTGTGATGTCGTCATGGAGGAGTGGAAGAGGACTCCAGTGAAGCTTTGGTGAACTCCATGCCCAAGAGGGTTAAGGCAGTGCTGAAAAATAATGGTGGCCACACAAAGTATTGACACTTTGTGCCCAATTTTGACGTTTCCACTTAGGGGTGTACTCACTTTTGTTGCCAACGGTTTAGACATTAATGGCTGTGTGTTGAGTTATTTTGAGGGGACAGCAAATTTACACTGTTATACATGCTGTACACTCACTACTTTACATTGTAGCAAAGTGTCGTTTCTTCAGTGTTATCACATGAAAAAATAAAATATTTACAAAAATGTGTGAGGTGTACTTACTTTTGTGGGATACTGTGTGCGTGTATATATATATATATATATATATATATATATATATATATATAGTGCTTATTAAGCTATAAGCCTTGATACCACAAACATATCAGTTTTTTTGGCTATTTAATGTTTATTTTTACTTGTATATATTGTAGCAAAATATATAAACATAATCAAACACAAATCCCTCACAACACATACATAACCTGTACACGCAAAGTTATCATTTATTTGAGGAAAAATATTTACAGCTTTAAGATATACTAAACACCTGTCAAAACGTGGTTTAGAAAGGAGCGCCAAATCTTGGCGAGGTCTGGTGCGGTATAGGTGTGAAAATATGGTATTCTGTCTGAGAAATTGTATAGCGCTATAGCTCAGCTACAATTATGGTAGTTGTGCTGTATAGATGTGTAGGTTTTGATATCTAGATATAAGATCTAAGGGTGGCACAGTTGATACATAAAAGCATTTAATACATATTAAACATATAAAACAAGGGTGTCGTTTAAAATATATTTTAACAGAACGGCAAGAAATAATGTGTAAAAACACATAAACACATAAATATCTATAAAAACACGCGTGTTTTGCTTTTTAGCTGTATGTATAATGTCTCATAAAATTCGTCTCATATATAGTTGTGTTGGCATAAATCTGAAAATAATAAACAATAAAAAATAATAAAAAACAATGAAAAGTAAATAATGTCCAATAATCCCTTCTCAAAGTTAAGAGATATATAAAAAAAGTTTAAGTAGTGTCCAAAAATCCCTTCTCAAAGTTAAGAGATATAAATAGATTTTCACATGTGTATCCAAAAAATAAACTGTCCAAATTTAAGTGTTGTCCAAAAACGTGGTATAAATGAATAGTGCAAATCCAGCAGATTCAAAAGTTCTATTAAAAAAGCTTTGCAAAAAACATTTCAAAGAGACATTTAAAAAACATCAAAATGAAGGTAGAAAAAAAGGTCTATCAAAATATGGTGACAAAGAATAATCCGTGAAGTCAATCCAAAATAGTGATAAAAATAAGTCCAAAAAAGATGTAAAATATCCAAAAGATAAAAAACAAAAAATAAATGATTAGTATGTGCACAAACTAGTGAGAGTGATCCCAAAAAGGGGGCTTATGTGGAGGGGTTATGTTTCCATGTAGAAAAATTATTTGCTGTATAAAAATAAAAAATAAAAAATAAAAATAAGCAAAAATACAAAAATATAAATAAAAATAATCCTAGGGAATCTTCAAACCCTGAAAATAAAAGATAATAACAATAGTGTAATACTGTATTATAATTCAACAATCAAGGAATAAATAGCTCACCATAGCTCTGTCAACGCGTTTCGGCCCTCAAGAGAGGCCTTTATCAAGACTATACTAAACACCAAAAATGTTATTGTTTAAAAAGATAGATAATCCCTTTATTTACTATTCCCCAGTTTTGCAAAACCAACACTGTTATAGAAATATACTTTTTACCTCTGTAATTACCTTGTATCTAAGCCTCTGCTGACTGCCTCCTTATCTCAGATCTTTTGACAGACTTGCATTTCAGGCAATTAGTGCTGACTCTTAAATAACTCCACGTGCACGAGCACAATGTTATTTATATGAAACACATTAACTAACGCCCTCGAGCTGTCAAAAATTGTCAAATGCATTTAGATATGAGGCAACCTTCAAGGGCTTAGAAATTAGCATATGAGCCTCCTTGGTTTAGCTTTCAACTAAGAATACAAAGAGAACAAAGCAAATTTGATGATAAAAGTAAATTATGGGGGTTTTTTTTAATTGCATGCCCTATCTGAATCCTGAAAGTTTAATTTGGACTTTACTATCCCTTTAACCCTTTGCTGTCAGTAGACAACAATGAGCTGCAGACCTCCCTGGTAGGCAAAGGGTTAAAAACCTGCTTGCCTGAGACTGCAGAAATGTTTTGTTGGCAGCTGTGGTGTGAAATACAGTGCATTATAAATAAATTACACAAGGAGCAGCATATTTGTGTCTGCTTAGGTCAGACAACTTGCTGGACATGGGCAGATATATGTCTTTGGCAGGAATATGATGTCAATGCAAAAAAAACAAGTTCACATAATTTATTTGGCAAGTGAGTCTTAAATACGTTTTTTCTTTTTGCCTTAGGGGTTTTGTAAAATGCAGCCTCAACATTAAATATTTTCATTTCAAGGTTCTATCACATCCAGTGTCACCCAGTATGATAAGGGACAGCCTTGCTCCTGACAATCTGGCAAACTCACTGCATCTCAGAGGGAGAGGATGGGAACGCCGAGCATATTGCTCGAGTCAGCAGAATCAAATTATTTATTCATTTTCCAGCCTGGCAGTGGCATTTTCTTTGAAGTTTTCATGAACCTTATTATAGACCTGTATGAAAGAGACAGAAAGCTCATTTCCCAGAGCTCAATTCAGCCAAATCTTTGATTTCGGTAGAAAAAGGAGTAAGAATAGTATGTAGGGCAATGGTTTTTTTTTTTTTTTAATGAAATTAAAGGCTTATTTAAGTAAAAAAAACTCTGTTTTGTTAGAGCGTTTTATTTTAAACATTCCTTTATTTTGCAATGTTTACCCCAGTAGTCAAATGTGAGCTCTTATTCCACTGTAGATGAATGTATAGACTTTGAGCCAATCAGGAGTAGACATACATGAGTATTCTCCAATCATCAGACTGATCCACAGGTGAAGCAGAATGTAGGTGTTTCAGGTGTTTCATTCTCTGGAAGAGTTAAACACACCGTAATAGAAACATTTCTGTGGATTAACATGAAAATGTCCCTTTAAAGACGGGCTGCTGTCATTTTTTGTTTCAGTTAAAATATGGCATTTTAAAGTGTATTTATTTTAATGTCCTATCCTGAAAAATTCAATATTTTCTTGTAAAGTTTTCCACAAAACGTAAGACTATGGGAATCAGTTGTAGAGTTGTCTGTGTACACTTTAGGCATTTTGACTAATACATCTCGCTCTGGTTTTTATTTATGGAGCCAACAGTACAGAGTTCCTCCTACCACTGATACATGCTACCAGCATTAAAGTATGTCTCCATATTGCTTGTTTTTTTGTTTATTTCTTCCTTTACTGAAAAAAAAACATTTTTATGCCTAGGGTTATTCATATGCCCTGAGCACTATGGCATCAAGATATCAAAGAAAATCTGATAAAAGATACAAATTGGAAAGATGTTTTAAAGACATATTAAACAGTATGAGACTGTAATATACAATGTTTAATTGTGTGTAGTTTAAAAACGTCATTATTTATTGTGTCCCCTTTTCCTATAATTTATCTGTTGTTAAAGGGACATTAAACACTTTGAGATGGTAATATAAAATGATAAATTGTATATAATAAAACAACTCTGCAATATACTTTCATTATTTATTTTGTCCTCTTTGCCTGTAATTCCATTCTGAAATTGTGAGCTTTTCAGTTCCTGTTAGAAATGGAAGTGCAGAACACTGTTAAATCCAGCACAACCATTGGCTGCACACTCTAATGACCTATTTATAACTGTCTCTAATTGGCCACAGCAGAGAAGGTAACACAAGTTACAACATGGTAGCTTCCAGTGTTTTATAGAAACTGAAACTTTACACTTATTTTGTCACTTTTTAAACAACTAATGGAACTTTAAAAAATACATCTACATGTTAGTCATGGACTAATCTTTTCTTTGAATGTATCATTCTATCTAGCTTGTATTTAGTGTTTAATGTCCCTTTAATTGTTGTTTTTTAAAATACCACCAAGTTTCTATAAAGTAATGGCCGCCGCCATGTCTGAACTTAAGTTTTAACCTTATCTCACTGTCCTGCTGCAAACAATTAGGAACAGATGTAAAACAGGAAATAAAATAGATTAATACAAACAAGCCTTGTTTATACTACTTGCCGGGTTTATTATTATTATTATTATTATTATTATCGGTTATTTGTAGAGCACCAACAGAATCTGCAGCGCTATAAACATAGGTGGTATACAAGATAACATTTATAAGGATCAAATGGGTAGAGGGCCCTGACGATTGTCGCACTTTTGTAGTCGGCTCTTATGAAGGTGATCTGCAAACAGTTGGACTCGGGGTTGATCTATGAAGCAGCGGATGCTGCTTCCGACCCACTCCACTTTAGGTCCGCCTGAAGCGGAAGTTAAGACGCAGCGGTCGTAAGAGGCTCTGAGGCGGCGGATAGCAATCATCCCGATCAGATATGATTGGGATGATTGACACCCCCTGCTAGTGGCCGATTGGCCGCGAATCTGCAGGGGATGGCATTGCACAAGCATTTCACTAGAAATGCTTGTGCAATGTTAAATGCCGACAGCGTATTCTGTCGGCATTTAGCGATGTCGGGCAGGCATGATCCGCTACAGTGGATCATGTCCGCCCGCATCATGATAAATCGGCCCCTTGGGCTTACGTTCTAAGGGAGTTAATGGCAGATAGCAATGGTGGAGAGGAACTTGTATTAGGAAAGGTTAGCGTAGGTTGTAAGCATCCCTGAACCGAAGAGTCTTTAGGGAGTGCTTGAAGCTTTCAAAACTAGCGGAGAGTCTTGTGGAGCGAGGCAGAGCGTTCCACAAGATTTCTCAGCAGAAGACAGAGATCAATAAAAAACTAATTCAAATATGGCGTCACCTATTACTCTAAAGCACTAGTTTTAAAACCAGTCCTTGGGCCTCCCTAACAGGCCAGGTTTTCAGGATTACCTTGGATGAGTGCAGGTAAAATAATAATGTTTACAGCTGATTATTTCACTTGTGCTCCAGTTCAGATATCCTCATAATCTGCCCTGTTAGGGAGGTCTGAGGACAGGTTTTTAAACCAGTGCTCTATAGAATCTAGATTACTTTATAGAAACCAAACTTTTTTACTTATAACATCAATGTTTAAACAACTAATATAATGGTAACAATACATCTACGTATTATGCTAATGCTAACCTTTGCCTTGAATACATCTTTATACCTAGCATTTATTTACTAATATACTATTTATTTAAATAATGAAAGTTTTATAGTTGGTAATCACCGAAGATGGCTGAAACCCCCCCAACAATTTCACTTGTATGGTGTGCTTCTACATAAGTAAAGAGTACATTTTCATGTCCAAAATAGGTCACCATATTAAAAAAAGCATATTGATTTTAATCTGGATCCTGACATTTTGGTCAGACTTTGATCTAAATGAATTAAAAATACATTGATCTTTTAATATATGTATATTAACAATTAAGAACTGTAGGGTTTTGCAGTCAATGTATACACATTAAAAAGTCTCTTAAAGGGACAGTCAAGGCCCAAAAAAACTTATTTTTCAAATAGGGCATGTAATTTTAAACAACTTTCCAATTTACTTTTATCAACAATTTTGCTTTGTTCTCTTGGTATTCTAGTTGAGAGCAAACCTAGAAAGGCTCATATGATAATTTCTAAGCCCTTGAAGGCCGCCTCTAATCACATGCTTTTGTATTTGCTTTTCACAGCAGGGGAGAGTAGTTCAGGTAAACCATATAGATAGCATTGTGATCACGCCCGTGAGTTGTGGCAGACACTGCACTAATTGGCTAAACTGCAAGTCAATAGATAATAACTAAAAGTCATGTGATTAGGGGCGGTCAGAAGATGCTTAGATACAAGATAGTCACAGCAGTAAAAAGTGTATTAATATAACAGTGTTGGTTATGCAAAACTGGGGAATGGGTAATAAAGGGATTATCTATCTTTTTAAACAACAAAAATTCTGGTGTTAACTGTCCCTTTAACAATGTCTATATCTCTTTTACTGGTACAAATATAAATGACCTCCTGCACTGATCAAGCAATCACTGCATAGCATGTTGCTGGTTCAGGGATTTAAAGTCTGCAGGATGCTCTGTAGCCCCTCTGTACAATTTTCAGGGTTAAATTACAAAACGTAGTCGGAATAAAGAAAGCACACTGTTATTGTATGTTGTACATAATTAAACATTTAGTATTATTTCATTATATTTCTTTAGTCAATGAAAAAAATCTTACATTTATCACATTGATTACATTTTAAGAGCTTTGTTCGCACTTTAGTAACAAAAATCCCTCAAATAAAACTTGAATTAAAGAGAGAATGTTCTCACTTTATAGGCATCTATGTTCATAGTGAATGTAGTCACTTTCATTTTATAGAATTAATTCACTTTAATAATTCCCTCAATGTTTTTAGCAGTAGATAATGTGCACCTTTTCTCCTGTAATCCAGGTGTATTGAAGATGAGGATGAAGAGATTAATCCTGTTTTTTCTTTAGTTTGTATTCATTATCTGTGCCATTAACCATCATTATACTGCACACAGGCTGCTTGGTAATAGCTGTGTTAGTTGGAGTGCAGTGGAATAAACTGCTCATTAATGTAAATTGTCTCACACTGCAGAGAATGTTTCCGCAGGTTAAATGTTGCATCTACTGGTATTATCTATAGGTCTGATTAGGTTTCCCTGCCCTGTGGCTGTATTAAACTTTCTTATTGGTGATGTGAATGCAAACCTATGTTTGGGGAGCGGGTGGTTCTGTCTTCAGAAAGTCTGATCTACCTTTATAAATACAAACTCTATAGCAAAGATCTTAGTTTTGTGTGGGTCTGTGACTCAACTGTATATTTGTTGAAAAACTGAAATGATGACAAACTCATGTTTAAGGGGACAGTCTACTCCAGAATGTTTGTTTAAATAGATATATAATCCCTTTAATACCCATTCTCCAGTTTTGCATAACCAACAATGTTTTATTAATATACTTTTTACCTCTGTGATTACCTTTTATCTAAGCATCTGCAGACAGACTTGCATTTTAGCCAGTCGATGTTGACTCATAAGTAAGTAAGGGATTAGAAATTAACATATAGCCTACCTCGGTTTAGCATTCAACAAACAAAACCAAAAAAAACAAAGCAAATTTGATGATAAAAGTAAATTAGAAAGATGTTTAAAATTACATACCCTATCTGAATCCTGAAAGATTAATTTTGACTAGACTGTCCCTTTAAAGGGACAGTCTACATCAGAATTCGTATTGTTTAAAAAGATATATAATCCCTTTTATCTTCATAAATGGAAAGAGTCCACAGCTGCATTCATTACTTTTGGGAATTTAGAACCTGGCCACCAAGAGGAGGCAAAGACACCCCAGCCAAAGGCTTTAATACTCCTCCCACTTCCCTCATCCCCCAGTTATTCTTTGCCTTTCGCCCCAGATCTTCCTGGGCGATAACCTACGGGTTGCCATCTTTTATTCATCCGGTGAGGGTGATTTTTATTTAGTTTAAAGCTCATGTTGTGGTGTGATGTTTCCTTTGGGAACTTTCCTCTCTGGAATTGATACTCGTGATTTTGTTTGCTCTGTTTGCAAAAGTCTGACTGTTCTTTATCCCTCCATCATCGGGGGAGACTCTATGTGGCCTTGACAGCACTGGGGCCCATGGTTTCAGGCTAGTCCTGAATGGGTACAAATCCTTCTGTCTTTGAGGCCTAGTATAGACACGTGGCACCTTTTTTATGTCCGGTTGGTCCGGTGAGGGCGCCTAGTGATCACAATATGATTGTGTGATTGTCTTGTTTTACAAACTTCAACTAGCATCCTAAGAGGACTTGAGGGTCCATGGTTGCTTAGGGGCATGGGGGATTGGTTCAGTCCTCATTCGCCTTTCAATCTAGTGGGCCGGGACTCTGTTGAGATCTGGGGCGACATGCTCAGTCGTTTCTAAATTTTTCGGGAACTAGAGTGTTCCTCCCCGTTGTGGGTTGGAGGCTTGGAGGATTTAGGTCCTTCATACCGCCGTTCTTATGGTTTTGCCTTTCATGGTCTCTTTGGAAGGGTCTTTTTAGGACTTCTTCCTTTTAGAGGTTCTCTTCCTTTGGGTCGAAATTTTCTGGACTTCGGTTTTTGTGGCGGCCTTGGCTGCTTAATTAGGAAGTGAAGGGCCTGAGGCTCTGTCTTCCTCCGGGAGTTAGTCGTCTCCATATCAGGGGCGATAGGAGGTGTTGTCTCTTTTTCCAAGCTTTTTGCTTAGGGGATGTTTTTCTGCCTGGGTTCAGGATGCTTTGCATTCTTCTCCCTTGGGTATGGTCCTCTGGAACGGTAATCTGAAAGGATTATGGAGACTAGCCTTTCTTCTACTCTCTTTTGGGTGACTCTGTTCTCGTTTTCATTTACCTTAGTGTCGCCCTTGGGGCCTTTGGGCTCTAGAGAAATTCTGTGACTTTGTCGTGGCCTAGTACCTTGCTGGGGGGGGGGTTGGAGGTGGGATCAAGTGGCTTATTCTGTAAAGGGCAGCATCTGCTGCTCTGTGGGCTCCATTCCACCTGTTGGAAATTGGTCTCTCTACGTAGAGACTGTCTAAGAGAGTTGTGACAGGTCTTCTTATGGATCTATTGCACTTTTCTCTGTTCCAGGTCCTAGGGGGTTCTCCTTGGGAGTGCCTTATTTTGGAGGATCGGATTGGGTTGGCACCCGAGCTCTGTTGGGGTGGGTGAGTTCCCCCTTTTTTCTTCCATTCCCTGGGGGCTTGTGGTTGGGGTCTGTCCCCTGTCTATCAGACATGTCTGTCGCTTGGGCTGGTCTGGTGTTGGAGTAGGATCTGAAATCTGTTGCTCTGCTATTTCGTCCTTGGAGCATTCGAGGTACAGTAAGCCTTTTTGAGGTTTCTTCTTTCTCCACACTCAAGATTTGTGAGAAGGACAGGCGGCTCTTCCACTGGTTAGTGGATACTTAGCAATCTGAAGGATCCTATCTTCAGCTGCTTTCTACTTGACCTGCAAGTATTTAAGGTTCAGAGTCATTTTTAGATAACTTCAGTGTGTAGTGTTATTGCTTCAGGTGTTGTTCGTCAGACCTATCTGAGCTTGCTGCACCAGGTTTTGTTATGAATATTTCAGTATTCTGAGATACCTTTTTGCAACTTGGGGACCTTCGTCTTCAGTTGCTTTCTAGAGTGTGGTTGCACTGTGTTAGGGGAAGATCCTCTCTCTGTTTCAGACTCCCGGCCTTATCCCGTGGTTTCTGTATTTCTGGGGTCTGGGCGTTGCCTCCCCTTGTTTCTATGAGACTGGTTGGGTCTCTGTTAGCCTGACCCGGTTTCTTGGGTTTTTGTTCTGTGTTTTTATTTAGGACTCGTTGTGCCCTTTTTAGGTTTTTTTTTCTGGAGTTCCTTATGCTAGCTGGAAGCTAGCTCAGCATACTAATGCACTGTGGCTACTCTGCACTGTAGCAAACCGAGGGTTGCAAGTTCGATCTCTGGCAAGGTCTACTCAGCCTTTCCTCCTTTCGAGGTTGATAAAATGAGCAGTGCCTTGAGTCCCTTAAGGGGGATTAGCCGCATTTTACAAGTTCAATCATGTTTTCTCTGTGCCTTTTCTTCTTTGTGGGAGAAAATGGTAGTTTCTTCCCTTTCTTTAGTAAGGGGTGTGTTGTTTGGAGACCGACTGCTGGGGACGGTGTCTCTTGGAGGCTGTTGACTCAGTCGAGTCTAGTTCCTGTGGTCTCTAGCAAGGCTGTGGACTATCTGGAGGTCAGTGTCCTTGGGCCTTTTCCCTTTTTTTTCAAAGTTGTTCTCTGCTTCGGACGAAGCAGGATTTTGTTGGGTAGGGGTTTTCAGGCCTGGTGCCCTCAGAGTGGGCGGCCTCTTGTACCCTCCCATTTTTGCATTCAATGTCCTCTATAGCTTGGGTATAGTCTTCCCAAAAGTAATGAATGCAGCTGAGGACTTTTTCCATTTATGAATAAAAACTTAAATTATGCTTACCTGATCATTTTCTTTTCTTCAGATGAAAAGAGTCCACAGCTTCCCGCCCATATTTTTTCTGTGTGGCGTCTGTTATTTTTGTTCTTCTGGTACCTTTTCACCCTGATATTTCTCCTATTGTTCCTTGTTCCTCAGCAGAATGACTGGGGAATGAGGGAAGTGGGAGGGGTATTTATGCTTTTGGCTGGGGTGTCTGTGCCTCCTCCTGGTGGCCATGTTCTAAATTCTCAAAAGTAATGAATGCAGCTCTGGACTCTTTCCATCTGAAGAAAAGAAAATGATCAGGTAAGCATAATTTAAGTTATTACCCATTCCCCAGTTTTGCATAACAACACAGTTCTATTAATACACTTTTTACCTCTGTGATTACCTTGTATCTAAGCATCTCCTGACAGCCCTCAGATAACATGACTTATTTATTATCTATTGACTTGCTTTTAGTACTGTTGTGTGCTAAATCTTAAATAACTCCCCAAGTGTGAGCATAATGTTATCTTTCTGGCTTGAACTTGCAGTCTCCTGTTGTGAAAAGCAAATACAAACAGCATGTGATAAGAGGCGGCCTTCAAGGGCTTAGAAATTAGGATATGAGCCTACCAAAGTTTTGCTTTCAACTAAGAATACCAAGAGAACAAAGCACATTTGATGATAAAAGTAAATTAGAAAGTTGTTTACAATTGCATGCCCTATCTTAATCATGAAAGTTTAATTTTGACCAGACAGTCCCTTTAAAGTTAGAGGCATGAATCTCTAATGATATTCACATAGAGAATGCAGTTTCAAAAGCCATTCAACGACTTACTTCTATTATCAAATGTACTTTGTTTTCTTGGTATCTTTTGTTAAAAAGCATATGTAGGTAGGCTCAGGAGCAGCATTGCACTACTGGGAGCTAGCATATGATTGATAGCTACACATATTTCTTTTGTCATTGGCTCACATAACATAACTATTTTTACATCTATTAAATACGTACATACATGATGATTCAATGCTAATTTACTGGTTTATTTAAATCTCAAAAATACAATACAATAAAACATAGTGCAAGCTATGGCAGATTCAGTGAATGTAATACAATAATCCCCACCTGTTGCTTAGTCATTTAATAGTTTATGGACATGTTGTTGGAAACAGTGACATTATATTTCCAGCAGGAAAAGGAAGGGAAGACACACCTGGTCTACATACCCAGCATGGCCTAATCATTGTGCCTCTAAGCATAGGCGTGCAGTCATAATTTACTGACTCCCAATGACAAGAATCTACCTGTTTTAAAAACAACAAGGGACATAAAAAGTGGAACAATAAAATAATCTAATGTGATGGAGCATTTATTGACTGAACAGGTCTGTGTGTTTAGCCTTCACAGAGGGGTAAGCACAGAGTTAAAGGGACAATGTACACAGACACAGCAGTGACATTCTTGTATTATTTTCTGTATTGTAAAACCAGTTTCTGGGCTTTTGCTAGTGGGATGAACAGTGGCTCAGTTTAACATTCTCTGCCATGTATTCTTTAAACTTTTTCTCCCTGCTGATCTGTTTTATCAAAATTCTCCAAAAAAATAAAATAGAAATACCACATGTATATAAAAATGAAGGTTATTGTAAGATATTGTACTGTGAAAACAGGGTTATCGGATTTATATTTATTTATATTTTTAAAAGATAGATAATTTTCTTTTTACCTCTATGATTACCTTGTTTTTAAGCCTCTGTAGACTGCCCCTTATCTCAGTTATATTGATGTACTTTTTACCTCTGTGATTACCTTGTATATAAGCCTCTGCAGGCTTCCCCGTTATCTCAGTTCTTTTGTCAGACTTGTATATAAGCCAATCAGTGCTGACTCATAAATAGATGCACAGGAGTGAGCACAATGTTAACTATATGCCAGACAACTAGTACTGTCTATCTGTGAAAAACGGTCAAAAAGCACTGAGCACAGACTTTAGCATACAAGCCTACCTTGCTTTAGCTTTCAACAAAGAATACCAAGAAAACAAAGCAAATTTGATGATAAAAGTAAATTGGAAAGTTGTTTAAACTTGCATGCCCTATCTAAATCATGAAAGTTTCATATTGACTTGACTGTCTCTTTAAAGTGCACCCCCTACTTCCTTCAAACTTCACTCTCCCCAGCAAAGTTTCACTTTTTCCATCGAGACCTCTTGCAACTCAAAGAGTAAATCCCTTTTGAAAGCAAAGTCCCCTGTTAATTCAAGAATTGGTGAGGTTGATCAGGCAAATGTTAGATAATCAGGCCCTATGTCTTCAGGGTCACACCTTGAGCAGTAGCAGACCTACTCAACAGAGGGTCCTTGTCCAGTTTTTTTTTTGTGGGGGGCCCCAAAGGTAACTCAGTAGCAAGCAATAGTAATATATATTCTGCTCTGTAAAATTATTGTAAGGATAGATAGATAGATAGATAGATAGATAGATAGATAGATGGATAGAAATTCTGCAAGCTCCTATATATAGACTAGCTGCTATGGGCCCCTTCCAACACTTGGTCCCTGGTTTCACTGCACTTGCTGCAGCAATGGTAGTTCTGTCTCTGGCCTTGAGCCAGTTAGCGGCATTAGAGGACAACAGTAGGACTGCTTTTCTTTGGCAGTCAAGGGGTTAAAGCAATCACTTAGGTTTTTTTTTTGGTTGTCTACCTATGATCTCTGTGTTATGTATACTTGCAGGTCCTCATGCTCATACACCTCTCTCCTTATAGCAGCTATTATTCATAGTCTAAAATATTCTCCCTACCCTGAAGCAGTCTTACTGGCTACTTATGATGATCTATTATTTATGACTTCCATTAGAACATCCTGCCGCTTGAGCTTCCTTTGTTTCCTGTTCGATCTCTTCACCACTTGCTAGTTTTATTTGCCATGGACTCTAAGCCCAGGAGACCACCACTGAGAAACAGAGTGAGGTTTCCCTTCTCTGAATAGGTGGAGAACGACCCTGGAAGCTGCAGACATCTCCTTCCCTTCATCTCCAGTATAACCCATTCAGAAATCCATCCGGCTCTCCACTTGTTCAAGGATTTCTCCATTAACAGAGATCTTGGTGTGGAGCCAACTCAACAGAGCCTAATGGAATAATGTGTATATATTTGAAACCACTGAGGATGAAATACATCTATGCCTGCCTGTTTATACGGGACAAACAATACTAATATTGTATGTAATTTGTTTTATGGAGTTCAGTTATTTGTAGATAAACCATCAAATTAACAAACTCAAAGTGGTTTGTAATGTTGTTAATAAAGATCAGAGCCTGCAAGGGAAATGCTATCCTGTGTCTCTCTTGTCAGTCTTGTAGACTGCAAGTGATAGGACCAAACCAAGCATGGAATATGGAGGAAGATTAATGAGTATGTGTAGCTTAATCTCCATTGTCTGGTTTATGAAACTAAATCTATATCAAAATGTACGTTTTAAAGCTAGATTACCAGTAGACAATGTACTGAACCTTTCTATATAACGTAAGTTTGATTTAAAGGGACAGATAAGGCAAAATTAAACTTCAAAGGATTGGATAGATATGTTAAAGGAACACTAAAAGGCAAAATTAAACTTTCATGATTTAGACAGATACAAGAAAGGGAAACACTTGTGATGTTGGAAACTAGACATTGACTTCCTGTCTAATGTGCCTAGAGCACTGGTTTTCATACCTGTCCTCGGGCCTCCCCAACAGGCCAGATTTTCAGGATTATCTTGGGTGAGAGCAGGTAAAATAACCATGGTTACTAATCATCTGATTAATTCAACTGTTCTCTAGTTCAGATATCCTCAAAACCTGGCCTATTAGGGAGGCCTAAAGACAGGTCTAAAAACTAGAGGGATATGGATGCAACTCACTGACCCGGCCTACAGCCGGCTGAAACAATTGTCTGGGGTTGTTATTTGTGCCTGGGATTTTGGGGCTAGAATGCCCTTTATAGGTGGGATCAGACTGATATAATTCAGGAAAGTTCTCCTCTGTGAAAGGCACAATTGGGCTAAAAGAGGCAGCTCCCAGGTGGTAACGTGTCATAAAATAAGCTACTTGAGCTATTGTTCATTCCTGATTGATTAAAAAGAGCATGCCATTCCACTTCCAATTCACTTCCATTATCAAACTGTACAGTCTTCTTATATGCACACTTTCCAAGATACCAGCTCCTACTGAGCATGTGCAAGGGTTCACACTATATACTCATATGCATTTTGTGATTGGCTGACGGCTGTCACATGATACAGGGGGGAGGAATATGTAATTAACTTTGAAATTCATCTATTGATTGGCAATTCTACAGTATGTAATTGCTCTTTAAATAACTTTTCAATTTACTTCTATTATCAAATTGCTTACTCTTCTTGCTTTCCTTTGTTAAAAAGTAATCCTAGGTGAGCTTTAGTTATGCGGCAGCAGTGTTTGCAACAATGTATAACAATGCTATACACATTGTTGCAAACACTGCTGCCATAGACTGCTAAAGACATGTGCACTTTCATAAGCAATTATCAGCCTACCTAGGTTTAGTCTTCAAAAAAGTACACAAAGAAAACAAAGCAAATTGGATGACAAAAGTAAATTGGAAAGGGGTTTAAATCTGCTCTATCTGAATCATGACAATTTAATTTTGAATTTACTGTCCCCTTTACATCAGTTATGTGTACCCCAGGAGTTAAACAAGAAATAGGTGCGGATAGCCATGGAAATATATACTTGAATTTTTTTATCCCATAAAATGTTTAAAGGGACAGTATACATAAATTTTCATATAACTGCATGTAAAAGACACTACTATAAAGAAGAATATGCCCAGATACTGATAAAAATAATCCAGTATAAAACCTTTTAAAAACTTACTTAGAAGCTCCCAGTTTAGCACTGTTGATTAGGTTAGGCTGGGACGCCCACAGAAATGGGCTGGAAAGCAAAAAGATCAGACCCGCCCCTGCATATGAAAATACCTTTTACACAAACAGGTGCAAGCTGGAGTAGGTAGACAACAGTCTACTTCTAAACTTCACAGAATCTTCTGAACTGGAACAGAAGATTCTGTGAAGCTGTGAGCAACAGTTTGGAATCCTGTTTGTGGTCGGTGTGTTACAGCGCCTGGCGAGTTAGCAGGAGAGGTACAGAGACTTTTTATCACAACTTTTTACCTGCTACACCATTTCCAATACATCACTTCAACATCGTGATTTTATACACATTGGGCTAAATCTGGAAGAGCTCATCGCCCCTACTAGAGCTACACCTTAAGACTTCATTCGTGTGGACCAGTGCCATTTCGAGTCTGTGCAAACTGCCAGGTGACGGAGTCATGTGCCGAGGGGATAGCTATCTGGACAGCTACAAAAGGCCCAGCAAGCGATTGTAGCACTTCTCAAGTGCCCTATACTCTGTGAGTTTGATATTTTCTGTGTGCATTTAGATCATGAACCACTGATTTTGCACTATTGTGGCGCCTTCTTCTTTTCCACTATTTTCCATGTTTTGAAAAGAGCATACAGTTAAAAAAAATGCATTTCCAGTTTACTTATCTTATCAATTTTTCCTCTTTCTCTTGTTACCCTTTGTTGAAACAAAACTCCTTTTCATAAGGAATACTGAAATATTCTAAGTAGGTATTTGACCTGAGCCTTAAAGTGATGATAAATCTGAGCATTTAAAAAGCGCTATGATTTACCATCACTAAAAATAAACAGGACTTTCAGTGATCAGTTTGTAAAAAAGGGAACTAAACTTACCCTTTCTGTGCTCCGGCCTCCTGGCTAAACTCAGCGGCACCAGCTGCCCACGGCACAGATCTCTTTTTACAATGAGCTGACATTTCAACCTCTAAACCAATAACTGTGCTAGTCATACGACAGTGTTCTGTATGCTAGCATCTGTGATAAGTATCAGCGTGTTCATAAAGCCATATCTACTTTTTTTAGTTACACCTGACAAATGAACTTTTTTTTCCCTGTAAAATACAAACAGTTACAGTCATTAGTCACCCTGTTACTCCAAGGTAAAACTAACAGCTTTCAATAACATTACCTCCAAAGCAGCTCATTATCTGTTGCTGTAAAAACACATGAAGCTTCTGGGGGTAACCAGCTTTCTGAGAGGTGATGTGATATGAACAGTCACTGGGGGTTTTATTGCTTCACAATATTTTGTAGCCATCTCTGGTAGCCAAGGGGTTAATACCCCCGTTGGTGACTTATGCTGGAATTAGCTCTCTTTCTTTGTGATAAACAGATCTGTCTTTATATTGCTTGAGCTAAAGAGAGTGCTGATCATGTTCCTTTTCGCCTGTCAGACTAAATGGACAAGAGAAGAGCTTTTCCAGTTTTATGTTCTAGCGCCATCATGTTCGTAAAATGAGACAGCAATTATGGCTTTTCCAGGAGAAGATGGAGCTGTGATAATATAATGCAGTGTATCAGCTCTCTTCGTAAAATGCAGTCACATATGTTGTGATTAATTCACTAAAAATTCTAAACATTCTTGAGAAATCCAGATCTCCCTAATTCTGATGTTATCCTATGGAGCCGAGTAACTAAATGATACTGAATAGTCCCCAAGCATCCAATGTTTACAGGACTGCCCTGTTGTGGGAGCTCTGTCACTCCACCCCTTTATCTACTCTATATATGCCCTGTCACCAGAAGTGGTAAACCACTGTAGGCACTTATTTACATCTAGCATCTGATTGGCTGAACAAACCACATCAAGTAAATATTCTCAGGAATGTTTTCAAGCAGTGTAACCCTTGACTGCAATGAAATAGTAGAACCCTACAAACGAAACGTATAAATTCTGTGTGTGTGTGTGTGTGTGTGTATATATATATATATATATATATATATATATATATATATATATATATATATATATATATATATATAATAGAGATGTACATTCGTACCAAAAATTGGATTTTCATTTTTGTAAACGAATATCTGAATGAACGCACCAGCAAAATTAAGAAGAAAAAAAAAAAGAAAATTTTATTAGTTTCCTTTAAAGGCTAAATACTTACCTTAACACGCTCTGCAAAGTGCACTAACCCAATCCCCTTCTTGCCAGGTCCCTGGTCGCGCTAACAGGAGGCTTAGACCGCTCAGAACGCAGGACCTGCACTAACTTTAGTGCAGGTCCTGGGAGCCAAACAGCTAAGCTTCCTGTTACTGCGGCCAGAGCTCTGGCAAGAAGAGGGTTAGTACGCTCTGCAGCGCATCTTAGGGTAAGTATGGAGCTACAAGTGAACTTTTCACCTGTAGCTTTGAATAATTTAAATTTGTTTAATGAAAAATAATGTAAATGTTTAAACAAAACAGATACTGATAAGTGCAGGCAACAAATATTCATGAAAACGAATTTCCTTCTATAGTGCACAAAATGCTGTAATGTGTTTATTGTTTGTATATAAATGTGTGTAATCAGTTTACAGGGGTTAAACACAAAGTTAAAAGTCAGCTCCAGATCAGTAATGCATTACTGGGACTTAAAGGGACACTCAAGTCAAAATTAAACTTCATGATTCAGATACAGCATGCAATATTAAACAACTTTCCAATTTACTTCCATTAACAAAATGTGCACAGTCTTTTTATATTTACACTTTTTGAGTCACCAACTCCTACTGAGCATGTGCAAGAATTCACAGCATATACGTATATGCATTTGTGATTGGCTGATGGCTGTCACATGGTACAAGGGGAGTGGAAATAGACATACCTTTTCAATTTATTTAACAAAAATTTACTATTAATTTGAAGTTCAGACTAAGTGCTATTGCATTGTCTTCTTATCATGCCTTTGTTGATTATGCAAATCTACAGTGTTGACTGGTCCTTTAACTGAACACATCTAATGAGCCAATGACAGGAGTCATATGTGTGCATCCACTAATCACCAGCTAGTTCCTAGTCCTTTGCCTGCCTATGCATGCTTTTAAACAAAGGATAATAAAAGAACAAAATAATTTGATAACAGAAGTCAATTGAAACCTCCTTTAATATTGCCTGTTATAACATATTGATTTTTATGTCCCTTTAATTAAATTCTTGTAAACAATCAAGATAAACTTTATACATGTAAACTTTAGACTAAAGATCACACACATGGATTATATTTTCTGCAGTTTCTGTGGTTTTAGAACACCTTATGAGAGAATTGTATAAAATTAATTGGCAGCCATGTATCAGTTCACTGCAACAAAATTATAACCAATTCAATCTTATTGTTCAGTTTTGTAGATAATTAGTTTAGGTATGTGTCAGGGAGACACTGTGTCTATATTTAATATATATTTCATATAATAAAGGCAAATAGTATTATATCTTTACTCATTACTAAACAAGGAATACCTTAATCACCAGCTGGGCAATGGGCTATGCCAGATATGACGTTATTAAATGTTTTTATATGCTCTTCTATATAACCAAACAATATATCTGTAATTTAATCACAGGAAAATTCTGGGCATCTGGGGAGGGCAGTGCTGGCTTCGTTTCTAGTTGATGATTATTGCCAGTAATTCTTGTAATTCGTCATGTGCCTTGTTATGTAAAGCAAGTAACCTTTATCCACTGATATTAAGGAGCCCTCTGTAGTGAGAAGCATTGTTACAATCTATTATATAGTTCTATGTTATAGTTATTTATGAGACCTAATTATTGAATTAATATGCTTCATAAACTAATAGGAATCATTCTTAGCAAATGGATGTTACATTCCATAGCTTACGCCTTTACAAGCATGTGATTCTGTCCGTCCTGAAGAACGTGCCAATATCACTCTGTTCATTTGTATTACAAGAAGATGGGTTTTTTTCTGGAATTCAAGCTTGGCAATTATTGCTCCCCCATGTCCTTAAAGGGATAGAAAAGTAAAATATTGAAATGTGCATGGATGCATTTAAATTTTAAATACAAACATTTTTGCAATATACCTACAGTAGCAAAAATGCTTCTAGTAAAAGTTATTACTTTTTTTCAGTGGCATATGCACATATGCTGTGAGGGCCCATGCATCAGTATTCATACACTACACCTTCTCAGATAGTCAGATAGCCTGCAGCTCGCCAGAAACAGCATTTATGAAGCAGCGGTTACAAAGACCATTGCTCCATAACCTGTCCGCCTGCTCTGAGCAGGCGGACACACATCGCCGGAAATCAACCCGATCGAGTACGATCGGGTTGATTGACACCCCTGCTGGCGGTCCATTGGCTGCGAGTCTGCAGGGGGCGGCGTTGCACCAGCAGCTCTTGTGAGCTACTGGTGCAATGCTGAATACGGCGAGCGTATTGCTCTCCGTATTCAGCGATGTCTGTCGGACCTGATCCTCTCTGTCGGATCAGGTCCGACAGACATTGATAACTAGAGGCCATTGTCTTTACTAACACAATACAAACCACCACCAGCTCTCTGAGATTGAATACTAGTGCACGGCCAATTTATTTTTTAGACTATGTACCAAGTTCAAGTTAGTAGCCACCTCTACCTATACAACCAAACATTCTTTTTTACCTGCTGCTATAATACCTTGTTTAACCTATTTAAAATCATTCAAAATAATAATTCCTAAATCCTGTTCTTCTTTATTGTATGCAATTAAAAAAATAACGTTCTGTGCCCCTTTTAAAAAACTATATTTAAAGAAATATTCCAGCCAAAATTGGGATCCACATGGATGTATTTCAGTTTTGAATAGAAGCATTTGTTTTGTAATATATTGTATGTATTAGCAAACATGCTTCTAATAAAAGCTATAGCTGTTTTAAAAGTGTGTTTAAAGGGACAGTCTACACCAGAATTTTTATTGTTTTAAAAGAAAGATAATCCCTTTATTACCCATTTCCCAGTTTTGCATAAACAACACAGTTATAATAATATACTTTTAACCTCTGTGATTATCTTGTATCTAAGCCTCTGCAAACTGCCCCTTTTTTCAGTTCTTTTGACAGACTTGCAGTCTAGCCAATCAGTGCCTGCTCCCAGATAACTTCACGTGCACGAGCACAGTGTTATCTATATGAAATACATGAACTAACTCCCTCTAGTGGTGAAAAACTGTTAAAATGCAATCTGAAAGAGGTGGGCTTCAAGGTCTAAGAAATTAGCATATGAACCTCCTAGGTTAAGCTTTCAACTAAGAATACTAAGAGAACAAAGCAAAATTGGTGATAAAAGTAAATTGGAAAATTGTTTAAAATGACATGCTCTATCTGAATCATGAAGTGCAGAATTATTAGGCAAATGAGTATTTTGACCACATCATCCTCTTTATGCATGTTGTCTTACTCCAAGCTGTATAGGCTCGAAAGCCTACTACCAATTAAGCATATTAGGTGATGTGCATCTCTGTAATGAGAAGGAGTGTGGTCTAATGACATCAACACCCTATATCAGGTGTGCATAATTATTAGGCAACTTCCTTTCCTTTGGCAAAATGGGTCAAAAGAAGGACTTGACAGGCTCAGAAAAGTCAAAAATAGTGAGATATCTTGCAGAGGGATGCAGCACTCTTAAAATTGCAAAGCTTCTGAAGCGTGATCATCGAACAATCAAGCGTTTCATTCAAAATAGTCAACAGGGTCGCAAGAAGCGTGTGGAAAAACCAAGGCGCAAAATAACTGCCCATGAACTGAGAAAAGTCAAGCGTGCAGCTGCCAAGATGCCACTTGCCACCAGTTTGGCCATATTTCAGAGCTGCAACATCACTGGAGTGCCCAAAAGCACAAGGTGTGCAATACTCAGAGACATGGCCAAGGTAAGAAAGGCTGAAAGACGACCACCACTGAACAAGACACACAAGCTGAAACGTCAAGACTGGGCCAAGAAATATCTCAAGACTGATTTTTCTAAGGTTTTATGGACTGATGAAATGAGAGTGAGTCTTGATGGGCCAGATGGATGGGCCCGTGGCTGGATTGGTAAAGGGCAGAGAGCTCCAGTCCGACTCAGACGCCAGCAAGGTGGAGGTGGAGTACTGGTTTGGGCTGGTATCATCAAAGATGAGCTTGTGGGGCCTTTTTGGGTTGAGGATGGAGTCAAGCTCAACTCCCAGTCCTACTGCCAGTTTCTGGAAGACACCTTCTTCAAGCAGTGGTACAGGAAGAAGTCTGCATCCTTCAAGAAAAACATGATTTTCATGCAGGACAATGCTCCATCACACGCGTCCAAGTACTCCACAGCGTGGCTGGCAAGAAATGGTATAAAAGAAGAAAATCTAATGACATGGCCTCCTTGTTCACCTGATCTGAACCCCATTGAGAACCTGTGGTCCATCATCAAATATGAGATTTACAAGGAGGGAAAACAGTACACCTCTCTGAACAGTGTCTGGGAGGCTGTGGTTGCTGCTGCACGCAATGTTGATGGTGAACAGATCAAAACACTGACAGAATCCATGGATGGCAGGCTTTTGAGTGTCCTTGCAAAGAAAGGTGGCTATATTGGTCACTGATTTGTTTTTGTTTTGTTTTTGAATGTCAGAAATGTATATTTGTGAATGTTGAGATGTTATATTGGTTTCACTGGTAAAAATAAATAATTGAAATGGGTATATATTTGTTTTTTGTTAAGTTGCCTAATAATTATGCACAGTAATAGTCACCTGCACACACAGATATCCCCCTAAAATAGCTATAACTAAAAACAAACTAAAAACTACTTCCAAAACTATTCAGCTTTGATATTAATGAGTTTTTTGGGTTCATTGAGAACATGGTTGTTGTTCGATAATAAAATTAATCCTCAAAAATACAACTTGCCTAATAATTCTGCACTCCCTGTATATATATATATATATATATATATATATATATATATATATATATATATATATATATATATATATAATCACGGAGAGGGGAATTCACTGAGCTAATGGGTTGGTAAAATGTACATAAGTGTTCTTGCTTGTCAAACTTATAGACCAAAGTTAGGCAGAATATGCTGCTCAGTGTTTTTCACAAGAAGCAGTGACTAGTGATGTAAACCAGTGTTTTTCAACCAGTGTGCCGTGGCACACTAGTGTGCCGTGAGAGATCCTCAGGTGTGCCACGGCAGACTGACAACAGTGTGACATATTGTTTAAACTTTGCTTGTTTTTTACTCCCAGTGCAGGGGTAGTTTGTAGGAGGCATAACAGCACAATACATACAGTATGTGTGTGTTTGTGTGTATGTGTATATATATATATATATGCTGTATTAGGCTAAAATTGTGATTTTTTTTTAAATTTTGGGATGGTGGTGTGCCACAGGATTTTTTAATGTAAAAAAGTGTGCCCCGGCAAAAAAAGTTTAAAAATCACTGATGTAAACGAAGGCAGACTTCAAAGTTGTATATTTTAAACAAGGTCAAACCCTGCAAATGCATTATAGATGGCAGTCACTCCCAGCACACAGAGTATACAGAGGTATTCAGCAGTATCTATATTATCCGGAGTGATGGAAGTCACATAACACATGCACGGTAGGAAAAGCAAAGTAAATGCGAGCAACCGGTGCTCCAACAGCCTATGGCTGTACGTTCCTTACTGCTCCGTAGTGTTTCTTAGCCAAGCTCCACTTCCACGTAACTCCGAAAGGCTCACTCCAATGCTCCGCTGTGTGCGTCCGTTTAATAAAAATACTAGCAATATAGCTATTTCACATATACAGATACCACTTCAACTGTGTTTGTGAGATATATATATTACAGTTGTCTTAAATAGACACTACTTTGAACCGGTTTGAGATATATATATAGAAATAAGGTCTTTATCCTGGTGGACTTTTGTATCTTTGTGTATTTCTTTTATGTTAACTCTGTCAAATTGAATATTATGAACTGTATCGGTCCTCTATGTTTAAAATGACACAATGACATTGGAAATAATTACTATGAAGGGTTAATCCTAGAACTGTCTGTAAGGCTACACAGGCATTGGTTGAATTTGTTAGCCAATTATCCTCTAGGTTTGCTTTTAAATAGGCACCACAGGTATACTGAATTAGCTATGATTACGGCTGTTTAGCCGAAACATGTTAGCCTTCAGTTTGCCTGTGCTGCCTTACTAACATGACTACGGACCCTCCTGGAACCTTTTAAAAGTTTGTGAATAAAGGAACTGTTTTTAATTTTGCCCTGGATTGCTCGTTCTCTCTTTTCCACTTTAATATATATACAATATATATATATATATATATATATATATATATATATATATATATATATATATATAAATATATATATATATATATATATATACACATACACACACACACACATATATATATACACACACACACACATATAGTCAATTTTATTAATTTATATGGTTAGACAGGTCTCAAGATATATCTGTGCACTTATTGGTATTTCTGGGAACTTTCAAATTGCCCTTGCAAGGCATCCTTGGACAGATACATAAAGATGATATACACACTAGATCAAAGAGAGAGAGTTGAAAGATTGTGAGGTGAGGTTGAAGAGGAAACAAAATTAGTAATACTTAGTAGCAGATAATGTATCCTTCACTCTTGGTATTTGACAGTCCTGTTTGTGCTGCCCCTGTATAGAAGTGATAGTTCTTTATTTAGTATGTAATTGATATCTCTGTCTGAGAGATTCACTAAGAGGCTATGTCTCTAGCCTCCCAGTGCTGTTATTTTGTTATATGAAGGTATCCTTTTACTAGATCTTTATCTTTTGTACACAGTCTTCATAAAATAACACAGCATTTGGGGAGGTTATAAGAGAAATGCTGTCTTCTATAAGTGTTCCCAGCACCAGTTGTTAGAAGGGTGCACAAACTGCCAAACCCTGATTATATAGATGCATCACCTCCCACCTAAGTCTTCACTTGTTCCTTTATAAAAACTTTATTGTACCCCAGGCAAGTATAATATAGGCCACAGGCTTCTCTTTTTGTTACAGCAGATAACTTGCACGGTGTATTCCAGTAGAAGCAGCATTTCATACTGAGATCTAAATGTTAGTTATCTGTACACTGAATTATACAAATGAATCTCAATCAGTCCTTCATTATTACTCTTCTGATAATCCTCATGTTTCCAGTCCTACAATTGATGTTATTATCATAGATTTCCATTGATGCAGTCCCTGGCTTATTGACTGGCAGGTGCCTTGTGCTGTAGACATTTAAATCCATTCATTTGTCTGTCTCTTGTGAATATGCCACAAGGAATCCTTAACCCTATGCCTCCCACAGAGCTACAGTTAATTACTATGCATTTGGCATTCATAGAATAAAAGATTGTTTGCCCACATTGAAAACTGTCCAAATCTATAAAATAAATTCTACCTATTGTATATAAAGGTCATTAATCATCTGTATTTATGATAAATAATAACAGTGAAGGTGCAGATATCTAACAAGATTTTCTATCTTCTTCCTGTAATTACAACAGATTTTCAGCCCACCTTCCGAGTTTCCGTTATTTATTGCCCAAGCTGAGCTAAGCTTTTTTTACAGCATATATTGCCTATCAAAGATTTATAATATATCAACACTGACCTCATTCTACTTTAAAAATTGACTTTGCTTATGGAAACTGTCAGATTTTAGTCTTTGATATGCTTCTGATGAATGATTATTGGGACTAAGATAAAGAATAATATTGTATAATATATATATATATACTGTATATATATTTTTTATTTATTTTTTTAAAGGAAGATTCTCTTTAAACCTTCTTGGGAAGTGTCATGTTTAATATTTTTGTATTTTATATCTAAAAGGAACACAAACATATTCCCAACAGAAAGCTGTTATGCATTTATTCACAACCTGTATTCTTTATGATATTTTCAGTGTATTTAATAAATCTTTTTTTAAAAAAAAGTACCTTTTATGAACGTTTCAGTTTTATTTTTTTACTACCCTTATGGATCTATGTAAACTGTTATTACCCAAATATCTTAAAATGGACATTGCATATATTAAATTTGCCCTTAAAATAATAAGCTGTTTACTTCTTACCAATGGTTATAGGCAGATATGGAAATCTACCAAAGCTCTTTAAAATCCCAAATTATTTTCTTTCATGATTCAGATAGAATTTGCAGTTTCAAACAACTTTCCATATTTGTTCTATTTAATTTGTTTTTTTTCTCTTTATATCCTTTGTTGAAAAGCATACCTAGGTAGGCTCAAGAGCTACTGTTTTGTCAACAAAGGATACCAACAGAATGAAGCAAATTAAATAATAAAATTTGTTTAACATAGTATTCTTTATCTGTATCATCAAAGAAAATGTTGAGGTTTTATGTCCCTTTAAGTGAGGGGTGACAAGCCTCTTCCAGCCTAACCGTTCTGGAGAGCAAAATGCATTTTTCAAAAATAAATAAATCTGTAATACATTTTGAAAATGTTCTCTTACAGACAGCTT
>NC_069508.1:187156195-187236195 GCF_027579735.1 Bombina bombina | reverse complement strand
TGAAGGCCGCCTCTTATCTTAGTGCATTTTGACAGTTTTTTCAAAGCTAGGCAGTGCTAGTTTGTTTATCATATAGATAACATTATGCTCACTTCCATAGAGTTATTTATGAGTCAGCACTGATTACCTAAAATACAAGTCTGCCAAAGAACTGAGATAAGGGGGCAGTCTGCAGAGGCCTTGATACAAGATAATCGCAAAGGTAAAAAGTGTATAAATATAACAGTGTTGGTTATGCAAAACTGGGGAACGGGTAATAAAGGGATTATCTGTCTTTTTAAACTATAAAAAATTTCAAGTAGACTGTCCCTTTAAGTTTGCAAGAAAAAGATCTTTACTCACAATAATTTTAAATGTTTCAAGTGTCTCCTGGAGGAATCTGCATGAAACATGAGATTAGTATTTGTCATTCATTTAATTATTCATTTCAATTTAGACATTTAGAAGTTTTGGTTTGTATTTTTCTTTCTTCTTTATTGCTAGTCAGTAGCTTGCCCCTCTATACGAGCAGTATATAACGCAGATCCAGTGAGCGCACATTTAACTAGATCGTATGACATGAAAATCAATCTGTGAGAGGTTTAATGTTCTAGAAATGAAGAATTTAAATTCTGCGCAGTTCACTGCAGTAGTCATTGGATCTCCTGTACATCCCGCATGCCACAGACGCGCCATCCGAATTATAGAGACCTAGATTTCTACAGCAGATTAAAAACAATCGACTCATTCTCATGTCTTACTACAAATTTTAGGCTTAATTAACAGTCAGGATTAGTTATCCAATTCCCAGAGATTCTTGTATTTCATTTCAGTTTCAGAAGAATCCTGTTCTACATATCTGTCACCTTTCAGCAAATCCGTAAAATGTTTTCAATGCACTCGTTAAGTCTTCATCCTTCAACTTCAATCTATGCCTTGAAATGATTTTATTAACATCAAAATGGATAACTGCACACTATTTTTTTTTTAAATTTAAAGGGCCACTAAACCAAAAATCTTTATTTAATGATTCAGATAAAGAATAGAAATTTAAACAACATTACAATTTACTTCCATTATTTATTTTGCTTCATTTTTTTAAATATCCTTAGTTGAAAAAAAAGCAATGCACATGGTGAGCCAATCACACAATGCTTCTATGTGCAGCAACCAATCAGCAGCTACTGAGCATATCTAGATATGCTTTTTTTATCAAAGAATATCAAGAGAATAAAACAAATTAGATAATATAAGTAAATTAGAAAGATGTTTAAAATTGCATTCTCTTTCTAAATCATAAAAGAAAAAATGTGGGTGGCATGTCCCTTTAATTAAGAAATATATTTTATGCACTTTTGTCTGAGTACATGGAGCATGCTGGCAAATTGGATGTCTCAGAAAGCCATTTACTGTACAATTTTATTTTTTATTCTATATTATGACCTTGAGATAGGCGGCATATACACAACTAGTAATGTATAGATCCTAATCTCAATACTGAATGCTTCATAAAAGGTTTAATTACTAGTAAAACATTTTGCATTATACTTTCAAACCTCACAACTTTCCTGGGATGTGGAATTTTGGGAGATTGTGGGCGGGTTCACAGGAATGGCTGAGATGTGGAGTGATATGTGACTTTACAGGTGACAGTCATAGCTGAGCGTGTTTGGGGTGTGGCTGGGTATGTATTAAAAAGATATTAAACACAATTTTTATGATTCAGACAGAGCATACAATTGTAAACAACTTTCCAATTAACTTCTGTTATCTAATTTGCTTTGTTCTCTTAGTATAGTTTATTGAAAAAGCATATTTAGGTAGGCTCAGAGCAACAATGCACTATTGGGAGCTAGACTGGGATTGGCAGCCTAAAGGCTGTGTGTGGGAAATTGACCAGACATCCAAACCTGTGATAAATTCTCAGGATTCGGGCAGTTACGAAGTCTGTACAATGTTTATGTGCCTAATTTCCCTGTAATTTACCAATGATAGTTGCAAGACTGGAGTTTAGTCTACAAAACAATAGAATATTTGCTAACACAACATCTTTAAATGCTTTTAAACCATTTATTTGAAATGCACATCTTCTGGAAAGCAGTGCTCATTTGCTAATTTATACTATGCATATAAAAACATGACTTTAAAAAAACCTTTTAATAGTTATTTCACTTTTTTCTGCTCTTTTTGGTTGCACTATCCTGATAGCTTCCATCAGCCACAAACCATTTAGCAGAATCACTTCCATCATCACTTTGTACCTCTGGAGCCCTCTGTGATGTTCATCAGAGCTAATTTCTCTTTCAAGTGAGTTCTGGTCGCTCTTTTAATCTGTATTAGAGCTCTGAAAACGGAGGCAGCAGCCGTCTCTCTCCACATGTGGTCAGAGAGAGATGTCATTGCCTGGAACACATTGTACCCATGTGATACTTTGTATGCTTCGTCCTCGGTTCCTTACTGCCCCCCTTATCTTCTGCCACAAACGCAGGACTTGCACACACATTTTGAGTAATTGAAAACTACTTCTACTGTTGATGATGAGAGAGAGCGAGGTAAATTCATAAACACCTAACACTTTCTCTCCTGTTTTTCCCCCTCCTGGGCAGCCGATAAACTGAATTATGCATGAGTCATATTGAGCATTTTCTGTCTTTTTCACCTAAAGCAGTAGAGAAAGCGACTCTGTTTGTACGGCTACCTGGGGGGCTTAGGGGCAGTCAGCATTCGGGAAAAGGGTTACGCTGAACAAAGTGACATAAATTCCCAAGGTAAGCGTCAGAGCAGTTTTTGTGGCACAGCAAAATAAATTTGTTATTGAGCATTTTACAGAAGATATGCATGAAGCGAGGCCGAGCTGGCGTTGTGTATGTTTCATTTAGGGAGATAAAGGCAAACATTACAGGTGCAGAAAACTTCATCCCATTAGGGACACAACATGCGGTGTGCACAGCAACTAAATATTTCCATAATCTGACATCTGCCCTCTGTTTTCAGCATCTGCTTTCTGCCTGGTTTACTGATTTTGGAAGACACCTGTCAACCATTTTCTGTAACCTTTTGCACTCATACAACACCTTTATACTTATATAAATATATATGGCAGTTAAAGGGATACGAAACACAAAATGTATTTAAAGATTCAAATAGAGATTACAATTAAAAACACTTTCCAACTTTCTTCTATTATTAAATTTACTTCATTCTCTTGGTATCCTTTGTTGAAAAGTACTATACAGCAGCGGTTTTGCCATAATGTTTTTAACATTACACATTGTGCAAACACTGCTGTTAACCCCTTTTCACCGCTAGGCTGTTCCATGCCGTCCTAACCGTAGTGGGCTTTAGAGCCGTTAGGATGGCATGGAGCGTCCTAGCCATTATGCTGTACTGAAGCCATAACGGCTTCAGAACTGGGATCGTGGGCTGGAAGGCATGCCTAGCATCATAGGCACTCCCCCCTGACATGAACCCATCATCAAAATCACGCGATCGCATGAACGATTGAAGGAATTCAATGTTTTACTTATTTGTTATGTAACAAATCAGTACCATCAGGAATGGGTTAACCAGTTTGAAAGGGTTCAACACGTATTTATATGCAAGCAACTGTGCAATATAAAAATGCAGTAACACATTAGAACATTTCCATACTGTACTGACTGCTTTTGCTCATTGATTAGCAAGAAGGGAGTCATGTGATGTGTTGAAACACTGCAGCCAAGAAACTGAAGTTTCTTCTTCAGATTGCCTTGCAATATTTATCCAAGACTGGAATCAATTATAATGATGTCCTTGACATTCAGTAACATTCTCTGAATTTCAGTCATTGTATGTGCACAGACACACTAAGGGGCTCGTTAATGAAACTGCAGTCACAATTTCAGAGCCCTTGCAATCTAGGCTTGTACATGTGAGCTTGCAACTGAAATGTAACACTCGATTCATTCCATCACCTTAGACGTGGAGGAATAGAATTACCCTGGACAGGTGTGATTGAAAAAAAGACTGCTCTTATTCAGTTGGTTACACAAGAAAAATCTTGTGCAATGTTAAATTTCTCCAGGCAATGCTGCATCGTCAATAACGATTGTGGGTAGACAGGTTACTTGTCTGGGAACTTATCTGCCCATACCTTCATAAATATATTTTCAGTATTAACGGCGCCGCCATAGTTCATTGATAATTGCGTAGAAGGAGAGACTGAGGCAGGAAGTGGCCCCCCAGAAGGGGAATAATGTTTTTGTTAGTTTACACATTATATATTGTTTGTATTTTTGTTTGTTCTTTATAAATATACCTTTAAATAGCCTCATGATGACAAGTATGAGCAGAGTATGACAGTTTAAAACCTCTCTATAGAAAACCGAGAGACTCCAAGTAATTACATGTTCCTATTATGTTTTGTGATTCCAGCCATAAATCCAGAGAGGTCTCACTAGAGTACGGAATGTGAGAAACAGTGTTGATGTTTTTGGTAACAGCTCTAGATGGGAAGGCCAAAGGAGAAATGCGTGTTAGTTAAATTACAAACGTGCAAAGAAAATTATAGGGCCAGGAATCTATGTCCCTAGTTAAAGTGGTACAATCACCACAATTTAAAGGGACATAAAAAGGAACACTGGGTAACATTAAATATATAGGGTATGGGTGACATGGCTGCTGATCGGGTGCATCACACAACTCTAAGTGAAACCCCCCCCCCCCACCAAATAAGGTAGCCAGATTATTGCTGCAAATGGGTTAAACACACAGGTAAAGTCATGCTCGAGAGCCACAAGCCTTACAACTCCCTATCAGAAAACTGATAGAATATAGAAACAAATTAAATGTCAGCGCTAATCAACGCACAATAAAGTGAAAAATAAACAAATATAAATAAATAAAATATAAAATTAATAACAGACAAAAATGTCTGAATTAATAACAAATGAATAAAACAACCTAAAAAGAAAATACAAACATACTGAAATAATTTATAACATAAAATAAAGATAAAAGTAATAATAATTACAAAAATAATACCCAATGTACATAGATAAATAAAATTAATGTCCCATCAGTAGTTGATTTGGATGAATGTTTAGGTAATCCAAACTGTAGATCAACGATATTGTCAAGATAGATGCCGCTTCTCGTTAGGTAATATTTTCAAAAATCACCCAGGTATGGATAAAAGCTACAAAGGAGGAGTAGGAGAAGCGCAAAAACTTCAGAATTTTATTAAAGTGAAATACAATAATAACACATAACAACTTACACTTAAGTAAGCTTGAAAAGTCCCCAGTCAAAACACGATCAACAGCAATGACAGTCTGAGTCTCACTCGATACACCAAGCGTCTGTGTTCACACCTGACCGATTCACAGAGAACCGGCATCTGACGTCACTGGTGGAGACAAGATTCCGGAGCGTCTCCCTTCAGGCACAATGCCTCACAAACTGCAGGCTGTCAATGGAGTTTGACGAAGTGTCCCACCAAAAACCCTACGCGTTTCGTCCGTGTCTCGGCTGGACTTTTTCAAGGGTACAACTTTAAAAGTTGTACCCTTGAAAAAACATTTTAAAGTTGTACCCTTGAAAAAGTCCGGCCGAGACACGGCCGAAACGCGTAGGGACTTTTCAAGCTTACTTAAGCTTACTTAAGTGTAAGTTGTTATGTGTTATTATTGTATTTTACTGTAATAAAATTCTCAAGTTTTTGCGCTTCTCCTACTCCTCCTTTGTAGCTTTTATCAGAAAACTGATTATGAATGGCATCTATGTGGTGCTGCCACTCCTGATTGGCTCACAAGTCACGTTCTTCTCTCTGTTTTATCAGGCAAAAGCAGCTATTTCACATGACAAAGTAAATTTGGAAGCACACTAAAGTGAAAAAAAAATTATAGTACAATGTCCCTTAAAGGGTTAAATGGAGTGGGAATTTACCAATGTGTCCAGGACTAGCTTTTTTTTCTTTTCTTTTTTCTTTACAATATTCCTTTAAAAAATATATCCAAATTGAACTTCACCATAACTTTTTCTAAGACAACAACAGAAATTAAAAACAACCCACAGCATTAGCAATAATATTTTATCACGTACCAGAAATATCCAAGACTTTCCTTTATGAAGCCTTTCAATTTAATCACAAATTGCCCTTACAGAATACATTCATTACTAATTCTGTGGTGTGATTATTGTTTGTGTAAACAGTCGCTACTGTGTTCGTTAGTGTCTTGTGCGCACATTTCAGTCGCTTAACAGCTCCTCTGATTATCTGCAATTAACAGTTATCTATTTGGTTATAATAATTATCTTATTTGTAAACAATAACTTTATTTTCTGTTACATTTTTTCAGATCTGCTTCCTTTGTTTGCAATGACTCGGATGTTCATTTATTTCCTTTAAATGAGCATTTTGGGCAAAAAAAATGTATTAGTAGAAATATCCATATTTGTTGTTTGCTACTGATTTTCTGTAGAATAGTTTAGACATTTAAATGAGTAATAGCTATATCATTTTATCTCTGCATCTTTTTAATAATGCTTTGATTACTTCCAAAGTCAATGTGCGTTCTGCAAGATTCTCCATCAGGAAATGTCATCTGCCATTTACAAACCATTTTCACTCTTTTGGTAAATCTCTCTTTCTAATCTCTGTAAATCTTTATCTGCATTTGTTTTCTTGAACAATTTTATATTATATATATATATTCTTGCTATTTTTTATTTTATTAAATATCTACTGTAGCACAGATCTCTAGTAATGTGTCACAATGATTAATGGACCTCATTAGATAAGACTTTCCATTTTATACTCTTAAATAGTTTTGTATCCTTTTCAATATTTTTTTTTTTTTTTCTGTTCGATTTTGTTACTTGCGTCTTTCTTCACCACCTTAGAGTAAGGAGCAATGTCAAAATCCTTTGCAGATGTCATAAATATTAAATCTACATACTCCCCTTGATCTACATTCTTAGTGTCTGCCTCAAAGAAACAGGTTTGTCAGTGATAAACGTCTGGCAGTTATAAATGATTGTCGCAGGGAGCTGTGCCTGAACAATTCTCTCACAATATGTCCTTGCTTGGAGCAAGTGGTGGTTGTGTGATTGCACATAGTGACTTACCTGCCTCCTGGTCATGCTTAGTTAGCAAACTCATATGGGAGGTGCAGAAGGCGGCAAACAGACGTCTGACATCTTTTTACTGCCAGGAAGAAAAATGGGGAGAGAGGGACTGATTATAAAATGAAAAGACCTGCAATTAACAGGTAACATAAAGTCATTAAGAAAAGCAATCAGCATATATGTTAGAGACCAATAACTGCCTGCAGTATTTCTAACATAGCTTGGCTGCTTTATTAAAATGAGTCTGCTGTGTGTTTGCATCATTGGTATTATTATTGTATACACATGTATAAAGTAGCACAGACATTTTCCTCTCCATTTTCTTTTTATATTGCAAAGTAGACACACTACTGACCTCATATACACATGCTGCAACATCATATTACACACACAGACACACTACAAACACACAGACTACATACACTACACATACGTACATACAGAAATACATACAGGCACACAAACATACACACATACACACACACACTACACATACACACTATACATATATACATAAACATTATACAAATACATGCATACAAAGACACATACATACATACACACACAGATACACATATATACACACACTACACATACATACATTATCATGCATACATACACAGACATACAGACATATATGCATACATACACACACTACACATACATACATCATCATGCATACATACATACATACATACATAGAAATACATACAGATAAGCATAGACATACAATACATACACACACTACACATACATGCATACATACAGACACAATACATACATACAGATACACATACATACACAATACAGACATACACACAGATACACATACATAAACATATACAGTACATACACACACATACATACATACATACACAATACAGACATACACACAGATACACATACATAAACATATACAGTACATACACACACATACATACATACATACATACACAATACAGACATACACACAGATACACATACATAAACATATACAGTACATACACACATATACACAGACATACACAGAGACACACAATACATACATACACACAGATGCACATACATACACACAGACATACACACACAGATACACACACATACATACATACACAGGCATACACACACAGATACACACACATACATACATACATACATACACAGGCATACACACACAGATACACACACATACATACATACATACATACACAGGCATACACACACAGATACACACACATACATACATACATACATACACACAGATACACATATTATACATTACTAAATATGTTATATTGCAGAAACAATCACACTTCTAATCTCTCTCTGTGCACTGACACACACAACTCTTCTTCATACACAATGCAAAACACATACTCCTGACCTCTCTTTCTGTTCCCACACTTACTAGAGAACAGACACATTTCCGGTCTTTGTCTGTAAATACATATACCATCAAAGAGCTGACCTTTTTATCTCTGTGTACGAACATATTATGAGAACAGCAAAAAAACTAATTTCACAATTACAAGTTGTGCACTATTTAACGCTCCCGCTAGAGAGTTAAAGTGAAAGTAAATTTTGAACCTCAGCAAAATATCTATGTAATATTTATCATTAATATATAAGCATCACTATGTTTTTTTTATTGATTTTGTCAAAATTGACATATATTATTTATTTTTTTCCCTACCGTGTTTGTCCTTGCTCAGCCCACCCTCCTCTTCCTGTATTTTTAGGACGTTACATATAGAGTGGTCCCACCCGCTCTATACGTAGCTGAAATGCATGTTCACGATAACGGAACACATTGCGCATGCGCAAATCGGCGATCAGGGCTGCAATGCACATGCGATTTTGACAACAGCTGACTTTCTCGGCTGAAACAGACAAAAAGCTGTGCGCATATTGTGTGTAGAACAGATTTTGCGCATGCGCAATAGATTACAGATTATGATGACGTAGCTTCACGGCCGCCAATCAGCCAGAAAGTCAATTGGGTTAAAGAAAAACGTGACAAGGAAGTAAAATATGTATTGGGAAGCGGGGAGATTTAAAAATCGGAAAAATATCAGTTTGTATGCGACAAAAATGATATTTAGAGATAGATGAAAGAAAAACGAATTAAACTCATATTATTTTTAACTAACCGATCTAACTGTGCTAAGCTGACCACCTAACTTTGCCATCACTTTAAATGAGCTAGAAGTAAGCTTTTTGTGCGCTTAGTGTTCTGCTCGTATTAAACAGTTGTCGCTCGCGTGCTAACACAACACACATAAAAAGCCAAACTTAGAATATTGCGCGTAATAACATATTCCCATGAAGAATTAGAGGGCAAAGAATTAAAGGCAATTAAAACATTTGCTGTGTTGTCACGGAATTCTCCCTGCCTTGCAAAGAGTTTTATGCATACCTACAAATTAGGAATTATTATGGACAACTGACAGGGAAGCATGGTAGTAGTTGGTCTCTGGGGGTAATTGAGACCAACCTTAAATTACACCATGTAGGGATAAACCCAATCTCAATATGGTATAACCCTCCGAGGATAAGGGCAGGTAAAGATAACTTAGAAAAGATACAATTAAAATGGCTGAGAGATTTTGCTGAGATCTCCTTTGAGGATCTACAGCAGAGAATCCAGACGATGTTCAAAACATCAGGGAATATCGGCTGGAGCGAATCGCACATGAAACTACTATATAAAGCATATATTACACCTGCAGACTTGTCTAGGTGAATATACTAAAACGGTAAGATGGCGCTAATAGCTTTGGGCTAAATATGGATCTGAAATGAATACCAAATGTCCCTATAATTCTCTTTAATCCTATAAGGCTGGAACTTGACTAAAAATCCCTTATATTAGCGTAGGAAAATCACCTTGGAACTTAAATATAAGGAGTCAAAAAATGGCTATCGAAGATAGTGTCACCAAATAAAGTATGTAATACTCCCTATAACGGTTTCTAATCAGTGTACCTTACACTTGTCTAATGTAACCAGGAAATAAGGATAGACTTGAAGTCTTAAGTTTAAACTAACATATATTTTATTGTCCACCAGAAAAAACAAACAATGTGAACTCAAAAAATTAAAATTAAAATCTAAAAGAATCTAAAATTCATTCATACACACATACGGCCTCAGAGCCCTATTAGAATCTGTTGTAGTGTCTATACGCTATATGTAATTGTTATAGCAGCAAAATGGATAATTCTACTGTGATACAAATTAAATTACAAAGTACAAAAAATAAGGATGTAAAATCTAAAATGCAATTAGCCACCTTTTTTCAGCCACTTGTTTTTTCGGGAACCGGTTCCTATTGCACACAAATATTCCTTCTTTATGTTTAAGTAAGCAATGAAAATTTTAATGGTCTTTTCTGTAGAAATGGAATCTTCAATAGGTCAACCAGTTTTTTTCGTAAGTACCTTTTTAATAAATATTTAGGGATCCAGTCTCAGTTAAAAGCTGGGTTAAAATTTCAGGTCTTACCTCATACAGGCATTTAGTTCGGTTAAACTTGGTAATAGTTCGTGAAAAGCAATATTATTCAGCAGGTCAATTAGTTTTTAACTAGCTCTTACCTGCTTCCTCCTCCGGCGGTGTTGGTTTTCTTGTCAGACCGGGAGTCCTCGCGCTCTTCCACTTCAAATGCGCTTCTGACGTCACCGGCTTCTGACAGCTGTTCAAAGGAATTAAAAATACTTGCGCAAGTATATCTTTGTATCCGTTCACCGTTGACGTCTCTGCACTTAAGTACTTGTTATACGCAGAGGTCTTTGATTCTTCAGCTTGACAGATCTTTAATCCTTCCGAATTGTAAGTATATCTTCTTTTGCAGGTATCGCTCAGAAACACAGCACTTTCTACGCGTTTCACCCCTGTTATCCGGGGCTTTCTCTATGTTAACTGTCTAGGAAGGAGACAGTATAATAAGACAGGCACATTTGGGTCATTGTCTAGCGCTACACACACCATTTTTATAGACTTGTCTAGGTGGTCAAAGCGAGAGGAATATAGTTGCTATAGATGCAGAATCCAGAAGGCAGACCTTAACCATTGTATATGGTCGTGCCCGAAAATTCAAAAATTCTGGAATAGAGTAAATTATTGGCTAAACAGATTGGCTAAGGTTTCTTGTGAGGAAAACTAGGTTGGATGCCAAACAGGTATTTTTTCTGCAGGATAGGGGTCAAGCCGGGGAAAATATAGCTTTAAAAAATACAGTAGTATTAATTGGACGTAATTTGCTGTTGAGGTCCTGGAAAGCGGGAAATAGCCCGTCTATGAAGGAATTCAACAACAAAATTCTTTTACAGATTCATATGGAGCAGTATGAGATTACCCTGCCTCAGGAAAAAAAGATCAGTAGGTTTTTTTAGAAATGGCTGAAGGTGATAGTATCTTTTCATGATCCACTATAGAAACAAATAGTATCCCCACTGAGGAAATCTGATTATTTTAGTATGGTGCTACTAACAGGCAGATTTCCTAGCTCTTGGGCAGATTGAGAGGGAGGGGGGCAGAGGGAGGGTAATTTTTTTTTATATATATATATATATATATAATTTTTTTGTTGTTGTCGTTGTTGTGGTTGTTGTTATTGTTGTCTGTTTGGCTGTCTGTGTATGACTGTTTGTGTCTGGTTCCTATAGATAAAGGAGGTGAGGATGGGAGTTCAGAGAGCAAAGAATAGAGAAAATCAATCAAATATTTAAATGACATAATAATATCCCATGGTGCCAGAGCAGCAAAAGGTGTTCAATAGTTCATTAATAAAAGAAAAACAAGGTAAATGATTAGGTGGAGTACAGTGGACAACTCTGGATTAAAAAGCTAAATATTTTTAACACCAAGAAGCGCCACTCTCAGTGACACACATTAGTAGGGTGCATAGGATTTCATCCAGTTTACATCGGGTGATTTGTGGGTCAATTTTGCATGTCCCCTAGGTCCAGGTTTTGAGAATTTCTTAGGCAAAGGGCAGATGTATCTATGTGTATTTGAAAGGTATAATTAAACGTCAAAGAGACTGACTTACCTGGGCACTAGGTGTAGGATGCAACATGATTGGTATAATATAACCAAATGCATAGAGACCCAGATACAGATTGTGCCTTGGCTCATATTAAGAGGTGTCGTATGTGAAGATTTTGAATGAAAGGCAAATTACTATATGACCGAAAGGCAAATTATTCAAAGCCTTATTAAGTATCATCTTCATTAATACAATTAGGTTAGGAGCATAGGATTGTATGCAGTAGGTATAATATGATTTATGGGTTCATTTTTGTGTGTTCTCCACATATAGACTTTGAGAAATGTATGTTTAGTCAATGGCAGAAGGGACTATGAATAACTTAGATAGATAATTAAAGGTTAAGAGATGGATCTACCTGGACACTATGTGTAAAATGTAAGATGTAAAATGATTTGTATTAGATAACCGGTGGTAAAGAGATCCAGTTATGATTCAAGCTTTGGTTTGTGTTATGAGATATTTATGTTAAATTTATTGTGGAATTGATCTTGGAAAAAAACAATAAACAAATTTAAAAAAAAACATATTCCCGTGATGACGAGTTGCTGAAGTTCAAACTAAGCATCAGAATGGGAAAGAAAGGGGATTTAAGTGACTTTAAACGTGGCTTGGTTGTTGGTGCCAGACGGACTGGTCTGAGTATTTAAAAAACTGCTGATCTACTGGGATTATCACGCACAACCATCTCTAGGGTTTACAGAGAATGGAACGAAAAAGAGAAAATGTCCAGTGTGGACAACAATGCCTTGTTGATGTCAGAGGTCAGAGGAGAATGAGCAGACTGGTTTGAGATAATAGAAAGGCAACAATAAGTCAAACAACCACTTATTACAACCAGGGTATCTCTGAACGCACAACACGTTAAACCTTGAAGAAGATGGGCTACAGCAGCAGAAGACCACACCGGGTGCCACTCCTGTCAGCTAAGAACAGGAAATAGAGGCTACAATTCACATAGGCTCATCAAATTTGGAAAATAGAAGATTGAATAAACGTTGCCTGCTCAGATGAATCTTGATTTCAGCTGCAACATTCAGATGGTAGGGTCAGAATTTGGCCTAAGCAACATGAAAGCATGGATCCATCCTGCCTTTTATCAACGGTTCAGGCTGGTGGTCGTGGTGTAATGGTGTGGGGGATATTTTCTTGGCACACTTTGGGTACCAATTGAGCATTGTTTAAACACCATGGCCTACCTGAGTATTGTTGCTGCATGTCCATCCCTTTATGACTACAGTGTACCTATCTTCTGATGGCTACCTCCAGCAGGATAATGCACCATGTCACAAAGCTCAAATCATCTCAAACTGGTTTCTTGAACATGACAATGAGTTCACTGTACTCCAATGGCCTCCACAGTCACCAGATCTCAATCCAATAGAGCACATTTGGGATGTGGTGGAACTGGAGATTTGCATCATGGATGAGCAGCCGACAAATCTGCAGCAACTGCGTGATGCCATCATGTCAATATGGACCAAAATATCTGAAGAATGTTTCCAACACCTTGTTGAAGCTATGCCACAAATAATTAAGGCAGTTCTGAAGGCAAAAGGGGGTCCAGCCCGGCACTAGCAAGGTTTACCTAATAAAGTGGTCGTTGAGTGTGTATGTATATATATATTATATATACTGTGTGTGTATGTGTATATATATATATATATATATATATATATATATATACACACACACACATGTATACTGTGTGTATGTATGTGTATATATATACAGGGAGTGCAGAATTATTAGGCAAGTTGTATTTTTGAGGATTAATTTTATTATTGAACAACAACCATATTCTCAATGAACCCAAAAAACTCATTCATATCAAAGCTGAATAGTTTTGGAAGTAGTTTTTAGTTTGTTTTTAGTTATAGCTATTTTAGGGGGATATCTGTGTGTGCAGGTGACTATTACTGTGCATAATTATTAGGCAACTTAACAAAAAACAAATATATACCCATTTCAATTATTTATTTTTACCAGTGAAACCAATATAACATCTCAACATTCACAAATATACATTTCTGACATTCAAAAACAAAACAAAAACAAATCAGTGACCAATATAGCCACCTTTCTTTGCAAGGACACTCAAAAGCCTGCCATCCATGGATTCTGTCAGTGTTTTGATCTGTTCACCATCAACATTGCGTGCAGCAGCAACCACAGCCTCCCAGACACTGTTCAGAGAGATGTACTGTTTTCCCTCCTTGTAAATCTCACACTTGATGATGGACCACAGGTTCTCAATGGGGTTCAGATCAGGTGAACAAGGGGGCCATGTCATTAGATTTTCTTCTTTTATACCCTTTCTTGCCAGCCACGCTGTGGAGTACTTGGATGCGTGTGATGGAGCATTGTCCTGCATGAAAATCATGTTTTTCGTGAAGGATGCAGACTTCTTCCTGTACCACTGCTTGAAGAAGGTGTCTTCCAGAAACTGGCAGTAGGACTGGGAGTTGAGCTTGACTCCATCCTCAACCCGAAAAGGCCCCACAAGCTCATCTTTGATGATACCAGCCCAAACCAGTACTCCACCTCCACCTTGCTGGCGTCTGAGTCGGACTGGAGCTCTCTGCCCTTTACCAATCCAGCCACGGCCCATCCATCTGGCCCATCAAGACTCACTCTCATTTCATCAGTCCATAAAACCTTAGAAAAATCAGTCTTGAGATATTTCTTGGCCCAGTCTTGGCGTTTCAGCTTGTGTGTCTTGTTCAGTGGTGGTCGTCTTTTAGCCTTTCTACCTTGGCCATGTCTCTGAGTATTGCACACCTTGTGCTTTTGGGCACTCCAGTGATGTTGCAGCTCTGAAATATGGCCAAACTGGTGGCAAGTGGCATCTTGGCAGCGGCACGCTTGACTTTTCTCAGTTCATGGGCAGTTATTTTGCGCCTTGGTTTTTCCACATGCTTCTTGCGACCCTGTTGACTATTTTGAATGAAACGCTTGATTGTTCGATGATCACGCTTCAGAAGCTTTGCAATTTTAAGAGTGCTGCATCCCTCTGCAAGATATCTCACCATTTTTGACTTTTCTGAGCCTGTCAAGTCCTTCTTTTGACCCATTTTGCCAAAGGAAAGGAAGTTGCCTAATAATTATGCACACCTGATATAGGGTGTTGATGTCATTAGACCACACCCCTTCTCATTACAGAGATGCACATCACCTAATATGCTTAATTGGTAGTAGGCTTTCGAGCCTATACAGCTTGGAGTAAGACAACATGCATAAAGAGGATGATGTGGTCAAAATACTAATTTGCCTAATAATTCTACACTCCCTGTATATATATATATATGTATACTGTGTGTATGTATGTGTATATATATATATATGTATAAATACATGTATACTGTGTGTATGTATATATATATATATATATATATCAATCTTTAGAGATGTATATGTATGTGTCTATGTTAAAGCCCTTTGCCTGCCATTTTTTTTTATTTTTTGTTGTTCTAGCAGCTGAGATCTCATACCTTTTGAGCACATATAACTTTTTTGTGCAATATTTTTTTGAACATTTGTTAATACATGGTGTTATTATGAGTGTAACTGTACTTTGTAATGTATTTTTGATGTGTTTTGTGACACTTTTTTGTTTTGCGAAACAGTTAACCAGAGCTCTGAGCTCACGCTATCCAGATGTGCGTAAACTTTAATTACACTCTAGCGATTGCGTTTACTTTCAATTTAAAATATGAGTGAAAAACCAGACGCGCGCAAACACCCGCGATAAACACCTTTTAGCTTGCACACAACAGTAAGTGTGTCTCCTGTAATCTAGCGCTATAGGTAATACTACCCAACTGACTAAGTCCTGGAGTTTTTCAATAAATTCATGCACTTGATATTAATTTAATATTATTGTGACTCATTTTAATTTGTGAATGGTTGATCAGTGATGCATCATTTATAACCCTCTGTACGTTGTGAAATTCCAGTGACCTCTAGGGCATTTCTAGAAGAAATTATGCATGTGTGAAAAACCATGACTAATTCTTTATCCAGCAATCTAACACTCTTAATTACCAACTATATCAGTTGTAAAAATGAAGAGAGAAAGACAAGTGTCACATTCCCTTACTCAAAATGCACAGAACGAGTTGTTGACAGGGATAAAATGACAAGCTCTGAAGGTTCTAGCATTGCTGGAACTCTGCGTCTCGTTTAATTTGTTACTGAGCTCTAGACCAGGGGTAGGCAGACTAGGGCCCGGGGCCAAATCAGCTCCTTTCCCTTCATTTTAAACCGCCTGCATGCTAAAAATAATGGGGGGGGGGAGGTTTGCCTTTTTAAATGATTGATAAACAAGTGAAAAGTATTTGATATTAAAATGTTAGTGCCCATAAATAAAATGTTATTGTTACACAGCCAATCATTCTTTTGGGTACTGTCTATGGCTGATTTCACACTACAATAATACAAGAACAGAGCTGAGTTGTTACAATAGAGACGTTGCGCTCATCACTTTGCATTTACAGTCGTCACACAACCGTATACATTGAAACATAATATTCTCAAACCAAAGCAACAGTCAAAAAAGTTCAAATGGAATAGAATCAAATGACGCTGCAACCAAAGTAAGTTTCCGAGTGGCTTATTTGTTTCTCATATGTTTTGAATTTCGCCAATAAAAAATGTGTATTATTTTGTTTTCTCTTATGTCATATAAGTACCTGTGTAATATCTTGATTTTGCCTCTTGCTCCCTGTAGTGTATTGCTGCACTGCAGATTATTTTAACTGTGTTTAACCTGTTTGCAAGGATTATGCACATAGTTAAAGGCAAGCAGCAGCGCAATAATAAATTGTTTGAAAACATTAGAGATGGGTTTAATCACATAGCTGTGCAATAATTAAATGATCTAACAGACCATAACTGTCTGCATCTTTATATCCCTTAAATTGTAAATATATACCATGGATATAACATGGCTTTAATGTCCCTTTTAAGAACACTTCTTAATATGCTCAGTGGTCTCAAATACAGAGATCACAGTCTGCAATAGAATTTATTTCAAATGATTGTTCCGTGTGAATGTAAAGTATTTAGTGTTCTGGGTCAGATATCTCTGTATCCCGCAGGAGCACTTACCTTTCAGACTTACATTCTTCCTGCTACAGATGTGAACTGACGTAGCCGAATGACTCATCAGTGAATTTATTTTATTGTTTCCAAACTCTTTTTAGTACTTTCTAAAATGAACATTTAGAAATAAGAAGAAAAAAAAAAACACAATCATTTTTTTCATTTAATTTCACTGATACTAATAAAAGAAACCATAAATCTGATGATGTCATCTAACAAAACTTCATTTTCGCAGATAGTAAAAATAGATAGTATTTTCTTTCATCCTTAATAAGCACATTTCTTTCTCATGATTAACAATTCTGCTGCTACATCAAAGAGAAGAATTTCGTTAACACTGACTGTATAATCTGTGTCTGTGCTTAGATTGTATTTATTCAAGTCCATTCTTTTTGCTAATTGGTTGTGTCCTGTAATGTAGTGAACAGAATACCAGCAGGCATGATATAATATACAAGTTATGTCTAATAATACAGATGTTTCACAGTATTTATAGAGAAAACAGGAGAATAGAGGGGCGCCTCATGTGTATATCAGTATGTCAGATCCAATCAATCAAATAAGCAATGCCAAGTAAGTACTCACATTTGAGTCAAGTACACTTATATACTGGTAGAAGCAGGCTGGTAACTTGGGGTGTACCAGCTGACCCTCTCCAGGCATAGATCGATCCGTGTAGGGGATCCTACCACACTCAGTGAAAAATAGAAGTCAGTTGCAGAAATTATAACTGCTCAAGAAGGTGATGAACCAGAGCTTGTGTAAAACACATTAGTTAATTAAAATCAGAATTAAAATCAGTAACAAGCAATGGTAACATATAATGCTACGCATTTCTCACGCCTAGCATGGGCTGTTTCATCAGGCATATCACACCTTCTAACTGACAACCTATTTAAAATAAGTCTAGCCAATAGTTAGCAAGAACACACCCATTGTGAGCGTGTAAATGAACATACATTCCTAATTGATTAATTGACAAAAAGCAACAAACTTATAGTAATCATATATACAAAATAAGCATATATAATGATGTATAATAAAAACTTCACTATATATTGTAATCTAGACATTGCAAGCCTACAGATCAATAGACAATAGCGATAATATCATCATTTTTACACTGTAATAGCATACAACAGAGGCACAACAAATGTGTCCTATATCCCATATCTGTAGTACATTTGTTTAAACAAAGAGCCGTTATACAGAGTTATATGTTATCCTCCAATGGGCTAATAAACCATAGCTTAAAACCAAGTTCACAGAATTGTACACATGTTCATCACATATCTCAATCCTCATGTCAAAAAAAATCCATATTAGGATTTTACTTGTTTAAAAAAAGTTTGCTTAACATGTGGAATTTATAGTAGTTACCTCAAAGATTTGTCATGTTATACTCACGATTTTTGATTAATAATCGTATGCCAAGTGCTTTTATGAGTGATTCGATTATGTGATATATTTCCCATACCCTCTAGATATTCATGTGAGGTGTGGGTTACCAGCGATATTCTAACTGCTAGATGAATAAGTCTATGATTGTGAGCTTTATTGTAGAGTTCTTAAAGCATCCTTAGCAAAGGAAGGAAAACAAACTATGTTCAAGTGGCAATGTGAGTGGTGAGAACTCTACTCCGAGGACTGTCTGCTGACGCGTTTCGGCTCAAAAGGCTGTAATCGTAGCTACAGTCTATGATTCTGATTGGATAAAAAACCTTTTCCCGAAGTGGAGCTCCAGCAGACAGTCCTCGGAGCAGAGTTAGCACCACTCACATTGCCACTTGATAATTGTTTGTTTTCCTTCCTTTGCTAAGGATGCTTTAAGAATTCTACAATAAAGTTTTTCTTTTATTGACACCCGTGACTACGAGTGCACCTCTTTTTTTGTGCTACTTATATGTTGGGGTTAGGCTTGTGAAGTCTGCAGTGAGTCCCAAGATTTGTAAAAAAACACAATTTTCAGACTTAAATCACAGGAAAAAATAAATACAGTATATCAGAAAGTTGTTGTACTATACATAATTAAACATTTTATATTAAAATCTTAATGTGTTTACTGTGCCTTTAAATGGCAGAAAGTGTCTTAGGGATTATGGTTAGCAGTCTGTGCCTACCTCTAGTAGAGCTTTATATCAATTAACACTTTCAATGTCATGAAACAACTAGTGCAGCATTTTAAAGTTGTTAAAATGATGTGTAATATTAGTCTGTACCATTTTGAATTTGCAGACCTATCTCTTTATTTGTTGATGGAACAGGCGTCATAAAGTGATCTGAAATATTGTAGAAGACAGGTAACAGAGCTGACGTCTTGTGGGTCAATGAACAGTAACAATTAATCAGCTTGTTGCTACCTGCCTCACCTCTGTGCCAGAAATCTCTTCATGGGATGTGATTTTGTGAGTTTGTTCGAACTCCAACATAGATGCCATGAACCATGGTCATTCAATTGAATTTATGTGGCACTGTGCACCTTTCATACTGCATTTCTCATTCTAAATGTGATAAGCAGAGAGGATGGAGGGAAGCTGGCCTCATATAAAGACACCCAGACTTCACACCACTTATTTTATCACCGTACAAAGTACCTCTGTTCCCAGGCGTATCTGTATGACCCTTGCTGGTTTATCGGCATTGCTATTAATCCATAACAGATAAAATGAGTCTCATACATTAACAAGAACACATCATTTTCCAGGGTAAAAGCTGCAAAACTAAACTTGTATTTTCGTTTGTCCTTAGTGTCCTTGTTTGTGTGTTTGTTGTTTAATTTCATACATGAGTTTTGCAAATCTGTTAAAAGGACACTAAAGTGCAAAATTAAACTTTCATCATTCATATAGCCCATGCAATAAAAAAATAAAAATGTATTTCTATTATTAAATTGTGCTTAGTCTTTTTATATGCACACTCTCTGGGGCACCAGCGCCTACCGAGCATGTGCAAGACATCACATAAATGATTCTGTGATTAGCTGGTGGCTGTCACATGATCAGGGGGTGGGGAAATTTAATAAAATGTCAAAATCTTTAGAAAAAAAACTACTGTTCATTTGTAATTGGGATTGCATTGTCTTTATAATATGCACTTATTGATTATGCAATTCCACTGTCTTTTATTGTAATTTATTATTATTAATAAAAATAATAATAATAAAAATAGGACTAGATTTACAAACACCATGCAAAAGGATCTGCTTTTCAGCAAAATATTGTGTTTCCCATTGTATTTTTTTTTTCATATTGAGTCAGTTACTTATTGTATCTCAGCAGAGCAGTACAATTATAGTGACAACTTATTCGATTACCTGGTGTTAACTGTAGTGTTTCGCTTTTGCATGCTGTCCAAGAGAGCCATTATGGTTTAACACCAGCAAATCGAACGCTGCTATTATTAACAGCAGTTACAGCTAATAGTGTTGCCATGACAACAACTATTTAGTCTCTAAGTAATGCTACAATGATACATTTTCTTAAGACAAATTCATAAATACAATTCTAATTTTTCCTCTCCAAAATAAAGGTGCCCATAGTCAATTGTGTACTGTACAAATATTATTTAAAAAGAAATAAAAAAAATAAAAATAAAAATTAATTAATAAAAAATAATTTTATTTTTCCTTTGCCATGATAGCATTAAATGTATGGTTTAGAAATCTATTTTTCCACTTCTGTTTTTTTAAGGTTTGCCGGTTATTAGTAAAGGCTTTATCCCGGCTTTTCTTATGGTTTCTTATCATTGCAGTAAGTTTCCTTTCTGCACATGATTCCAGACAAAGTGATCCCTAGGATTATGCACTGAACAGATGCTAAAAATCACAGGGCAGTCAAAAAGGTGTCTTCCTGGAAAGTTTAGCAAAACATTTTTGAGTATGATTAATGTGATATTATACAACTGTCTTGAGGTGTTTGCTTGCTGCCTACTCTAAAGGAAACTATCTTTTATGTGCTGCCAAGAGCGAGCTTTGTTCTCTAAGTGCTCAAACATGAGAGGCAGATTAAAGATTAGAAATGTACCCAATGCATAGAAAATAGCCACTAATGATGCTCTATGGCTCTCACCTGTTGTATCTGAGCCATAGTTTAACCACTTGTCACACTGAGGCATTTTCAATTGGTAGATTACCTTATTCGCACCTCATTCCTGCTCCAAATTTTTAAGAAAAAAAACAGCAGTGTCAGTATTGATTTTCTTTTAATGCTGAAGTAAAGCCAGGTAGGTATTGTGATTGGATCATAAGACACCATAGTTTTATGTGGTTCTGTAAAATATTTTTTTTGTTTGTTTTTAAATGTAGGTTCTTGTTCTGAATAAGCCAAGCTTTTCTTATAAGATTTACAGACCTACAGAGGAGAGTCCTTCTTCATCAATAGCACTGTGAGAGTTCTGCTTATCAGCAGCCAGTGTGCATTAGTGCTGCGTACACAACCAATATGAAGCCTTTTAGGTAACATGTTTAAATGTTCCTTTTTTAATAACTGATAAAATGAGTATTGTGACGAACCAAGGTTATCCAACCCTGCACCAGTCAATTAATTTGGCACTGAAAGGGTTATCAGACCCCTTCTACTCTCACTAATAGGTCACAATCTAGCCACACCAGGCCAGCTTGTGATTTAGTTCCGTGGGTGCAAGGGTTAACAACACTCCCTAGTCTGTACTAGACGTAAAGGAATGCCCAAAACTCCCCTTTAATGCCACCCACACTAAACTAACAACCATATAGCTCCAAGACTGCCACCACTAAAAATTTAGCAGAAAATAACCTAAATTATTCTAATATTCCAGTCTCTTTCAGTAGTGTGGTTCAATTATTAGACAAAGGCCAAACTTAATAATGGAATTATTTATTATGCCAAAAATATGCACAATGCATTATTAATAAAAAGTTGTTACAAATAAAATTACACACAGCAAACAGTTATTTTAAAATTAAAAAGGAGAAAAACAGATTGAATACTTTACTAGTCTCAAGATCTGTGCCTGGGGACTGACATGAAGCAATGATCCTTACTCTGTAGAACAGCTCCCCTTGTAAGAAAGACCCATTTCAGTGTTAAACCCAAGACCCTTATACCTTTTTTCCATAGATCAGGTTGCCTGACCACACCCTCCTGGGCAGGCTATGAAACCCCCCTGTCTTTAACCTCTTAAGGACATATGACGGAATTTTTCCGTCATAAAACAATTGAGCAAACTGAAAGCTGTGTCCTTAAAGGGTTAAACACTGTGGTATCTCTGGAGCTGACAGATTGACTCAATGCATACATAATAACATTTGGAGGAAGGGTTTTTAGAAAATATTTATGAGGGGTTCTGGCACATCAAAGGAAACACAAACAAACCCAGTACACAGCTATTTTTTTAAAAACAAACAACTGTTCTTAGTTCACAAACTAAACAAAATTAACCCCTTAGCAGCTACATCCTGAGATATTCATGACACCTCCCCCAATAAAAGACGCAAAAGGGGGTGGCTACAAGCCACTCCCGATGCGTATCAAAGGGATCGTCCCCTTGCAGTGAGAACATATTGCCAGACCGGTTGCAAATAGCAGTTTTGCCATCATGATGCCTTCCATTTAAAAATGACACACTAGTTGCTCTACCCAGCTGATTTAATGTATTGCAGGGCCCCTCCCATGCAGCCTGTAGTTTGTTCTGTCTCATGGGCGTGAGTACAAGAACATTTTGCACCATCTCATACACTCCCTCTTTGGCAGTAGAATCCTGCAACTGTTTTTGTGGGAATATGGCATCTCTGGGTTTTGCAGGTACCTTCCCCAATAAGCCAATAAGGCTTGCATCTTATCCCTGAATAACACATCATCCCCTGTTACAGAGGTGCCTGTGAAGCCTAGGGTGTTGCTACCTATGGTGTGCTCTCTGAACATATTGTGTGCTGTCAGTTGCTGCTTAACTACCCAGGGCTCTTGCCCTCCCACTGGAGTAGAATTCCTGTACTCCTGCACTCTGTTATGGTTGGTAGGAGGTTGACTAACGGCCCCCCTCTTCTCCACTGTGGGTCCTAGCTGCTGAGCCTGCTGGGGACTCTGATGCTGCACACCTCTCAGTGTATTTGCTGAATGGCACTGTGGGGCTGTGTAAATACACTTCTCTGTACTCCCCCCCCCCGTGTCTGCAGTCTGTGTCAGTCTCTGTCCCCTAGTCTGTGCAGTCTGTTTATAGGTCACAGCTGAGGTTACTGGGGTCTCTGTCATCCACAATCTATCACACTCACTCTGGGGGTCCCCAAAGAGTATCCTGTACCCCCTCCCCTTACACTCTGGATTCTGTGGCTCTGCTGCTTCTGTTATAGAGGGGGCTACATTCTCCCCCCACTCTCTCTCACAGTCAGTCTGACAATTCACATCCTCACACAGAGTTTGGGATCCTTCTGACACTGGTGTAGACAAGCACACATCTTCCTTCTGCCATTTATCCCATATATCTTGTCTTCCCACAGGGAACTCAATTGATCCTGGCACAGACTGGCACACATCATCCAGCAGCCCAGTCACCCAGTCATTCTCTCCCCCATCAATCTCACTTCCTTCTATAGAATCCACTGATTCAATCACAGACAGACACTCACCACTCATCTGCCTCCTCTCACAAACAGTTTCTGCCTGTACAGTTAAACTCGGTTCAGGCACAGACAGACCCACACAGTCTATCTGCCTTTCTCCCCCGTCAGTCTCACCCTGTACAGTTAACTGTAATTCTGCAGGTACTGATGATTCAATCACAGGAAGACACACACCGTCTATCCGTCTTTCTCCCCAGTCAGTCTCTCCTCTCACAGGTTCACATCTCAGCACAGACACCCCCAGTTCAGACACAGCACTTTGCACACATGCACTCTGTCCTCTCTCCTGGTCATAATCTCTCTGAGCATTTTCACACACAGCCCTTTTCACATAATGGTCTACAACTAATGTCCCTAGGTCACATGTAGCATTGTCAGGCACATAAAGAGATAACAATCTACCCAAATCAGTACCCAGTAAAACATCATTAGGAATATTTTCAGATACCCCCACATTTCTTAAACCTCTCCCCGCTCCCCAATCAAGATATACACGTGCCATAGGCACTGCAAGTTTCATTCCCCCAATCCCTTTTAACTGCTAGAGTCTTTCCAGGGATAAAGTCCTCAGAGTTCACTAGCTCTGGATGCACAATAGTCACTTCTGCACCCGTGTTCCGAAGCCCCAATGTTACCTTATCTCCAACAGTCACAGGTTGCAAGTTCTCATGGTTGTTTTCCTCTGGACGGGTAACAAACAAAACAGATGCTGGTATTTCTGAGGGATTACCCCCTCCAGCTGATTGCTCCAAGTTAATCTTCTCTGGGCAAGTGGAGCTGATGTGGCCCACTTTGTTGCAAGCAAAACATCTGCGGGTATCCCCCTGCCCAGATGCAGCACTCGCCCCTCCTTTCCCAGAGGGAACAGACACATGAAACAAAGGCACAGCAGGTTTTGTGAAGGGGGACATGCAGCAGCTCCTTTCCAGGTGGATCCCCCTTAGAAAAGGATTTTCTCCCATTCCCTGGTGACCTGTTGGCTGTGTAAAAATCAGCCAGCTCACCAGCTTCCAATGCTGTTAGGGGTTTACGGTCCAAAACCTATTCTTGAACTTCTGCTGGGCACAGCTGCATAAATTGCTCCATCACTATCAGATATTCCAGCTCTTCTATAGTGGCAACCTTTAGCCCTCTGACCCACTGTTTAAACGCTGTCATCAAGTTCCCAACAGCTGCAATATAGCTCTCTGACGTACCTTTCAGTAGAGAACGGAATTTCTTCCTGAGGAGTAAGATTATACCTCCTCTGCAGTGCAGCTTTAATGGAATCATAGTCCTGATCAAACTCTGGGGGTAGGTCAGCAAAAGCCTCCAGTGCAGGACCTTTCAGGCCAGGGGTAAGGTACTTGGCCCACTGCTCCCTTGGCAGCTGGAACTGTCTGCCAACTTTCTCAAAGCTACGCAAGAATACATCCACATCGCCATCTTTCTCCAGCGTGGGAAAATTCTCTGCACGCACTCTGGGAGCAGGTGGGTCTCTAGGTTCACTAACAACAGGTGAGACCATCCCTCTCTCCAATCGTACAAGCTGTAGCTGATACTCTCTCTCAGCCTGTCGTTCAGCAGCCTGTCTTTCAGCTGCCAGAGACTCTCAGATTCCCTAGCCACCTGTCTCTCAGCTATAGCAGCCTGTCTCTCAGCCACAGCAGCCTGTTGTTCGTGAAATTTTGCAATCAGCTCCATGCGCAAACTTGCATCCGCTGAGCCCATATGTTTCAGAACAGTTTGTAAATAACAGTCCAATGGATCCTCAGATCCTGATGAACCACTGCCCCCAGCTGCAGACACCTCTCCTGCGTCTTGGCTGTTATCATATTAAAAAAGAGCTTATATTAGTCCATCTTTGTTCTTTCCACGGGCTGGAATATCACGCTCCTGGCATAACAGTGCCAATGGTTCCATCGTTTGTTGCTGATATAACTCCATAGTAAAAATAAAATAGAAAAGAAAAACAGAGAATAGGGAAGGGGACTGTTTGCAATGTGTGACTATATAATGCACTGAGTTTTAGCCTTTGGAAATTGTGAGTTACAATTTCTTTTTAGTACTGGGATTTTCACACTAGCAAATCCACAAGCACTAAAATCTAATAACAAAAATTATCTACACCGCTGCCCACCAATTTGTGACGAACCAAGGTTATCCAACCCTGCGCCAGTCACTTATTTGGCACAGAAAGGGTTATCAGACCCCTTCTACTCTCACTAATAGGTCACAATTTAGCCACACCAGGCCAGTTTGTGATTTAGTTCCGTGGGTGCAAGGGTTAACAACACTCCCTAGTCTGTACTAGAAGTAAAAGAAATGCCCAAAACTCCCCTTTAATGCCACCCACACTAAACTAACAACCATATAGCTCCAAAACTGCAACCACTTAAAATGTATTAAAGGGAAAATCATAAGGAAAAACCCAGACTTACACAATTTAGCAGAAAATAACCTAAATTATACAGTTCTAATATTCCAGTCTCTTTCAGTAACGGGGTTCAATTATTAGATAAAGGCCAAACTTAATAAAGGAATTATTTATTATACCAAAAATATTATGCACAATGCATTATTAATAAAAAGTTGTTACAAATAAAATTACACACAGTAATCAGTTATTTTAAAATAAAAAAGGAGAAAAACAGATTGAATACTTTACTAGTCTCAAGATCTGCGCCTGGGGACTGGCATGAAGCAATGATCCTTACTCTGTAGAACAGCTCCCCTTGTAAGAATGACCCATTTCAGTGTTAAACCCAAGACCCTTATACCTTTTTTCCATAGATCAGGTTGCCTGACCACACCTTCCTGGGCGGGCTATGAAACCCCCCTGTCTTTAAACACATATAGGCATTAGACCAATGTCCTTTTATTGACCTCATCAGGATATGGAAGAGAAGCACTGTGGTATCTCTGGAGCTGACAGATTGACTCAATGCATACACAATAACATTTGGAGGAAGGGTTTTTAGAAACTATTTATGAGGGGTTCTGGTACATCAAAGAAAACACAAACAAACCCAGTACACAGCTATTTTTTTAAAAACAAACAACTGTTCTTAGTTCACAAACTAAACAAAATTAACCCCTTAGCAGCTACATCCTGAGATATTCGTGACAAGTATGATGTCCCTTTAACACATGAATACACCTCTCTTCTCGTGAATTGTAGGTTACAAACAATTTGAAAATAAAAGGAAGTTCAAAATTAAAAAAGAACTTTTCAGTTTACTTAAAATGCATATTGAGATATGCTCAGGATTGTGCACAAGTCTTGAGCACTATATGGAAGCGGTGTTTGCAACAATGTCTGCAGCAATGTTATACATATATTGCTCACATGCACACTCCTGATCCTACCTTAGTATCCCCTTAAGGAAAGGAGCTATGTTTTACCCATAGAGACCAAGAGAAAAATGCGGAAATAGAAATTAATTTTTAATTTTATACACTGTCTTAATCATTAGTTAAGTATAACTTCTATATCCTTATAAATTTAGAATTTTAGTCTTATTGAATTACTGAATGGTGCGATAGATCCACAAGCAACATGAACTTGTCTTCCTCAAGTTGTCATTGACGCCCCAACTTACATAAACAAACCTTTCTGTACAAATCTACATTTGCTATCCTCACTGGTCTGAGACGTCTAGTTGACCACTTCTTCAGTCTTGTTAGCATATGGAGGTCAATGTGCGCACAATCTCGCCAGCTGTTTGCTTTGCATTTTGATTGAAAATAATTCATCTAGTGTTCCTCATTTAGAAACCTTCCCTTGGGCTCAGTTGTCTTATATTACTGAGTAGCACATGGGCTATAATCTTTAATTTCTCTGTATATATTTGTCCTGCTTTCATTTTTTTCTTTCAGTTTGTTTTAGCCTGTTGCTGTCCCATGTTCCTCACTATGTGATAGTCACTTGAAGGGAGAATATACACCAGTTTTCATATAACTGCATGTAATAGACACTACTATCAAGAAGAATATACACAGATATTGATCTAAAAATACAGTATAAAACCTTTTAAAAACTTACTTAGGAGCTCCAAGTTTAGCACTGTTGATAAGGTAATCTGGGACACCCACTGAAAGAGGCTGGGTAAACAAAAATAGCAGACACTCCCCACCTCCCCCTTTCCTGCATATGAAAAGACAGATAACATAAACAGGAGCAAGCAGGAGTCTGTAAACGCGCGTATACCTCTGACACTGCGGGGCTTGGTTAGGAGTCTGAAAATCAGCACAATGTTCTTAAAAAAATAAGCAAAACTATATATTTTTACTAAAACACTACCAGAGAGGCTATATAAGTGGATCATTTACAAAATATTTATGCCAAGAAAAATCTAATGTACAATGTCCATTTAAATATTTTAAACATCTGAAATAATATGAAAAGGTTGTGTAGTAGTGTTATTTTAACATTTGTAAGCATTGAACATATTAAAGTCATTTCCTGATATATATTTAAAAGACCATATATAAATTATTGCAAAAAGTGTTTAGATTGAACATTCTCAAATTAGGAAAAGTTATTCTAATGCTCAGTTTTTGAAATAATAATTCCATCTTCTATAATTTACAATAATAGACTGAACCAGTTTAGATATTCCCTATTACCTTTGCCCAGTCCTAAAATTTGGGCAAATTTGCACTGATTATTATTATATTTTTTTTTAATGTTAGGAAATATGGATATTTAATATGTTTACAGAGTCAAGGACGTGTTTTAATAAGGAAACATTATACCAAAAAAATATACTTTGTGCTAAAAACAAAAGTGTTTATTTTTTGGGATCTACATAAAATATATAATATAATATAATATAATATTATATATATATATATATATATATATATATATACACACACACATACATACATACATACATACATACATATATATATATATATATATATATATATATATATATATATATATATATATATATATATATATGCTCTGAGATTGAGTGTTATTTTAGTCAGACAAATGTACAACAAATTATGAAGTGTGGGAAAGATAGATAACCATAGTTTTTTAGAATAGCTATAAACCCCTACATGGATCTGTGTGTAATTAGCTTCTTATTTCAACAAAAGATGCCCAATTCAATTTGCACCTTTTTAAATTTAATTTTCAGCAGCTATGGTCTGTGTAACCATCAGCTCACAAAACAGGTTGAAACGCCAAGGGACTATAACCTGCTTCCTACAATTCTTAGATATCTAAATAAAGAAAGATACAGAGAGACACCCACGGGACAATGCGGCTTGCAGAAGTCCGTAGGGACTGTGGGACTGAGACAATGACGTTACTGGTAGATGTTGAATGCACCTCTACGAATAAAACAAGATGTCTGTGATTAATGGGACTGAGACAATGATGTTACTGGTAAATGTTGAATGCACCTCTACAAATAAAACAAGATGTCTGTGATTATATAATTCATTATTTCACTTTTCCTTCTTAATATGAGGAGAGTCCACGGATTCATTCCTTACTATTGGAAAATACTGAACCTGGCCACCAGGAGGAGGCAAAGACACCCCAGCCAAAGGCTTAAATACTCCCCCTACTTTCCTCATATCCCAGTCATTCTTTGCCTTTCATCACAGGAGGTTGACAGAGAAGTAATAGAAGATTTGGAGTAGTTACTTATGAAGGGTATCTACCCTTCGAAATGGGACTGGAGTTTTAAGTAGTTTTGTCAGCCTCTCAGTGAGAGCATTGACGAACGTTAGAGTCTGGAGATGCAGGGAGAGTCTTTCTGGGAACCCATCCAGACTCGTATTACCAGCTCCTTAGCAATCAATGTTGACGAGTTTCACTGCCTGCTTCGATCACTCAAGTCTATGTCAGGAGCGATGCTACAAGACTGTGTTTCTGTTACACTTCATAGATTCCAGTAAGATAGTTTCATTTTTTTTTACACATATGATAACGCCAGAAGACAGGGTCACAGTGTGGCTCCTTTTATCTGTATGGATATCAAGTGTTAATATCTCCGGAGGGGGATTATTAAACAGTGGGAATTAATCACATAAGTTTATTTGATTATGCTGCAACATGTGTGAGATGGTAGGCTCAGGCAGATGTTGGAACGTTCTTTTTGACTTTCGTTTTGGGAGCTGCGCAGCCTGAAAGGCTTGGCGCGTTTTTTTGCTAATATAGCAGAGGCGGTCCTGCATTGCGCACCATGTGACCGGGTGTGGTCACACTTATTTCCTCTTTCCTAACCGTGCGGTTTACCGGAGAAGAAGAGGTTTCTCTGTTTGGCCTGGGTCATAGGAGGTGGTGAGTGCCCCAACCATTGGGGGTATAAAGGTGAAGTTTTTTCTTGTTAATCAATAGTCTGCTCTGTAAGCACATGCTATGGAGGATTCTGATGCGTTAGAGGGTACTCCCTCTTTACCTAAATCTAATACCTGTCTATATTGTGAGGAGGCCGTGGTATGCCTGCTCAACTATGTTCCACCTGCCTTGATAAAGTAATTATGTCAAAGAAGGTTAATATGTTTGATACCACTGAGCCATCCACCTCTGAGGAGTCTCCGTCCCGTGAGGTGCGCACCCTACAGTCATCTCCTAATATACATGCAGCTTCCCGTAGTACTCCTAATCCGCCATCTGGAGGGGGCCTTTTGCCGCCAAACTTTACTGCGCAGTTACAAATGGCGGTGTCTGCACCCCTTGGTGCTTTACCTTGCCCTGCTAAGCAAAAGGTCAAATATTGCTATCCTTCCCAAGGGTCATCTACTAGTTTATTGGATTTATCTGAAACAAGATTATCCGAAGATGAAGGCACCTCGTATACTTCAGAGGGCGCTCTTTCTGGGTCAGAATCTGCTGCCTCTAAACCTCCAGCTGCGGAGGAACCAGACTTCAGATTTAGGATTGAGCATTTACGCTTTCTGTTGAAGGAAGTTTTGGCTACGTTAGAGGTTCCAGAGCCCAAATTGCCTGAGGAGCCTTTGATTCCTAAATTAGATAAGGTCTACAAAGACACGGTTGTACCACAAACTTTCCCGGTTCCTGTAAAAATGGCGAACATTATTAAGAATCACAAAAAAAAAACAGTGGACTACTGGGAAGTGTGTACATATATAGCACTCAACAACAATCAACTGGAATAAATACAATATCGTCAGTGGGGAAATTATTCATTGAGAACATCCGGGGTGGAGAGGTTAAAACTTAACTTTTATTAATTATACAAAATTAAAAAGAAAGGATAATAACATAAAAAGACAGAGGCATATCAACCTGTACTTCTGAATCGTGTTTTGGCTGTATAGTAATAGATGTGAAATCTAGTCGCTGGTAGGAGAAGTGGGTAAAACACAGGCACTGGACTATCCACTACCGGGGTAGATGGACTAGTTTAATGTACATATTCCCTAGGTTGAGCAGAGCTTATGGTCACAAGATAGGGCTCACCAGGGATAATTCACCTACTATCCCTAGGTCAGGCAGGGTGATATATTCAATATAATGTTGCTACACAGTCATATTCACAAGTAGCTTGTATATACTGTAAGTCGACCCGAAAATAAGGGTCCGGTACTAGTAGAATTGAGGTTATCAAAGGCTAGACTAGCCAAGGGTGCAGTAGGCTGGACTAGTATATGTAAATACCCTGTAATGTTCTCATACAGGGATTAGATATTATAGGATATCAATTATACGGATGTGCCCGATATCGGCTATATTATTATCAAATCCATATAATGTGCCAATGTATAACAGAACTTCCTAATTAGTATAGTTGGCTGACCCAGTTAAAATGCATATGGTACGATTCTCCCAATATAGAAATGTGGTGTCAAAAATATACAGTATGTGTAACCACAGGGAGATAGTATTCCCCCAAAGTACATAAATATTAGTCATATCCCCCAAAGAACATAAAGAATATTTATTGCCCAAAGGGTATTAATATAACATGAGCGCTTAACAGGTCAGTCAAGGGGAACAAAGTAGGACTCCAAGGTTCAATGTAATGCATGAACGTAGTGGAATAATACTGATCTCACAGGATATGTAATAGTACCGTAGTTATACACAGGACAAGTGAATATAGATGGCAAACCCAAATTTCAAGATGGATTGTATATACTACCTAGAGTTGACTAGCGTAATAGAAGTCAGTCTAACAGGGCTGCCATCTACGGGACACAGTGCTGTGGTTTAAATGTAAACAATTCATTCTATTGTTATTCACCTTAATATATGATTATCTGAGTAGTACTATAGGTGTTACAAAATATTGGGTACTGGGAGGATCAGTGCAGGAGCGCATCACTGACTCTATAGCCCTGTAGTAACAGTAAAAAAGGGAGGATTATTGCGGCCTTTTGACCGGCTTTAGAATATAGGATGGCTAGTCAGTAGGATAATAGGAAATGAAGCCCAGGGAGACAGTGTCAGTACTTATAGATACACATCAACATACTTAAATAGTTAACCAATGTAAAATGGCATTGGGAAATTAACTGAATATAAGTATCTATATTAACCCAAGAGTAGTAGTGGTGTGTAGAATCAGAGCACCAGAATATTACACCTACCAATTGCTATGACTATTACTACGGCGACACCATTTGTCAGCCAAATGCAAGTTATCATTAAGAAATTGTTCCTGGTCCCGGACTTTCAATTGGAGTTGTGGGGTTCCATCCCCAAGGTGGATGGAGCTATCTCCACGCTTGCTAAGTGCACTACTATCCCGCTAGAGGATAGTTTGTTGTTTAAAGAGCCCATGGATAAGAAGATAGAAACTCTGTTAATAAAGATGTTTCAACATACAGGATATTTGTTTCAACCAGTAGCGGCTGTTGCTGCAGTTGCTGGGGTGGCTACCTACTCGTGCGACTCTTTATCTGAGTTGATCAAGGTCGAGGGTCCCCTCGATGTAATCCAGTAAAGAATTAAGGCCTTAAGGGTGGTTTATTCTTTTATTTGTGATGCTAATATGCAATTATTCGCCTGAAGGCTAAGGTTTTAGGTTTTTCTTTTCAAAACAATTAGGGCACTCTGGCTTAAGTCCTGGTCTGTGGACATGACTTCTAAGTCCAGACTTCTTTCCCTCCCCTTTAAGGGAAAGATTTTAGTTGGTCCAGGCCTGGACTTTATTCTCTCCATGGTTACTGGAGGCAAAGGTGCCTTTTTACAGCAGGATAAGAAGAACAAGCCTAAGGGACAAGGTCCTAATTTTCGTTCCTTTCATTCTGATAAATCCCAATGTCAGCAGCCCTCTGCAAAGCCCGAGCAATCCATGGATACTTGGAAGCCAGCTCAGTCCTGGAATAAATCCAAGCAGAGCAAAAAGCCTGCCGATATAAAGTCGGTATGAAGGGGCGGCCTCCGATCAGATTCTGGATCACGTAGGGGGCAGACTGTCGCTCTTTTCCGATGCTTGGTTTGGGGACGTTCAAGACCCGTGGGTCCTGGAGGTCATTGCTCAGGGATATAAGATAGGTTTCAGGTCTCATCCACCCAGGGGCAGATTCCTCCTATCAAGCCTTTCTTCCAGACCAGAAAAGAGAGAAGCCTTTCTGGGGTGGGTGAGGGATCTCTCCTCCCTATGAGTCATTGTCCCGGTACCTCTCGCAGAAAGAGGTTTGGGATACTATTCAAACCTTTTTGTGGTCCCAAAGAAGGAAGGAACTTTCTGCCCGATTCTGGACCTAAAGTGCTTAAACAAATACCTATCTGTCCCCTCGTTCAAGATGGAGACAATAAGGTCCATTTAGTTCAGGAAGGACAGTTCATGACCACTATAGATCTGAAGGATGCTTACCTTCACGTTCCAATCCACAAGGAACACTTCAAGTTCCTAAGTTTTGCGTTCCTGGACCAGCACTTCCAGTTTATTGCACTTCCGTTTGGTCTAGCTACTGCTCCAAGAGTTTTACGAAGGTTCTAGGGGCTCTGCTTGCAGTGGCCAGAACCAGAAGTAGCTCCAATCTTGGACGATATTCTGGTTCAAGCACCATCTTGTCATCTGGCAGAAGACCATTGGAAATCTTTTCTGTTTCTTCTTCAATCTCATGGTTGGAAGATAAACTTAGAAAAGAGTCCTCTTATTCCCAGTACCAATGTGGAATTCCTGGGTACCATAATAGACTCCATATCTATGAGGATATTCCTTACAGACCAGAGATGTTAGAAGCTAACTTCTGCTTGTCTTGCCCTCCTGACCTCCTTAAGGCCCTCTGTGGCTTGGTTTATGGAGGTGATTGGTCTCATGGTGTCCAGCATGGACATCATTCCTTTTGAAATATTCCATCTCAGACCACTACAGCTGTGCATGCTGAGACAGTGGAACGGCGATCATTCAGATCTCTCTCAACAGATTTCTCTGGACAACCGATTGAGAGAATCGCTCTTCTGGTGGCTCTGTCCAGATCACCTGTCCCAAGGGACATCCTTCTTGAGACCATCCTGGGAGATTGTGACTACGGACTCAAGTCTATCAGGATGGGGAGCTGTTTGGGGTACCAGGAAGGCACAGGGCCTGTGGACTCAAGAGGAATCCCTCCTCCCGATGAACATTCTGGAACTTCGGGCAATCTTCAATGCTCTGAAGGCTTGGCCTCTTCTGGGTTCATCCCAGTTTATCAGATTCCAATCAGATAACTTTATCTCGGTGGCTTACATCAACCACCAGGGGGGAACGAGAATGAGGGAAGTATCTCGGATACTGGAGTGGGCGGAGGCCCACAACTGCACACATTTTGGGTGTGGACAACTGGGAAGCAGATTTCCTCAGCAGACAATCCTTTCATCTGGGGGAATGGTCTCTCCGTCCCGAGGTGTTTGCAGAGATTTGCTATAAGTGGGGGACGCCGTAGATAGATCTCATAGCGTCCCATCTCAATTCCAAGCTCACCAGATATGGCTTGCGGTCCAGGGATCCTCAAGCGGAGCTAATATATGTATATATATATATATATATTAGCAATGCCTTGGAGGTTCAATCTGATTTACATTTTCCCGCTGTTACCACTTCTTCCTCGTGTAGTGGCCCGCATCAAGCAGGAGCAGACATCAGTGATACTGATTGCTCCATCATGGCCACGAAGGATGTGGTTCGAGGACCTGGTAGGGATGTCCTTATCTCCTCCGTGGAAGTTACCTTGTTGCAGGGATCTGCTGGAACAGGGTCCTTTTGTGCATCAAAATCTAGATTCTCTGAGGCTGACTGCGTGGAGCTTGAACACTTCCAGTCCTAGCCAAGAGAGTTTTCTCTGAGAGGGTTATTGATACTCTCATTTAGGCTTGTAAGCCTGTTACTCGTCGCATCTATCATAAGGTGTGGAGAGCTTACTTATTCTGGTTTGAAAAGCGTGGTTTAGCCTGGCACAAGGTTAAGGCTACCAAGATACTTTCTTTTCTCCAGAAGGGTCTGGAGAAGGGCCTTTCTGCAGTTCCCTGAGGGGACAGATTTCAGCCCTTTCTGTTTTATTGCACAAGAGGCCCACAAAACTCCCTGATGTGCAGTCTTTCGTTAAAGCTCTGATTAGGATTAGACCTGTGTTTAGATCTAATGCTCCACCTTGGAGTTTGAATCTTGTTCTTAAGTTTTTGCAACAGGCTCCATGTGAGCATATGAATTCGGTTGACATCAAATTGTTGTCCTGGAATGTTCTTTGTCTACTGGCTATTGCGTTGGCACGCAGAGTTTCTGAAATTGTTGCCTTGCAATGTGAGCCTCCTTATCTGGTGTTCCACACTGATAAGGCTGTCCTATCTACCCGCTTGGGTTTTCTCCCTAAGGTTGTGTCTGATCGTAACATCAATCAGGAGATTGTGGTTCCTTCCTTATGTCCTAATCCTTCTTCTTCGAAGCAACGTTTACTTCATAATCTGAATGTGGTTCGAGCTTTGAAATTTTATCTTCAAGCTACTAAGGATTTTAGGCAAAATTCTTCCTTGTTTGTTATCTACTCTGGGAAGTGTAAGGGTATGAAGGCTTCTTCGACTTCCTTATCTTTTTGGTTGAGGAGTTTTATACGCTTAGTTTACGAGTCAGCAGGACTTAGACCTCCTCAAAGGATTACGGCTTATTCCACTAGATCGGTGGCTTTTTCTTGGGCCTTTAAGAACAAGGCCTCTATGGATCAGATTTGTAAGGCAGCTACCTGGTCCTACTTACATACTTTTTAAAAATTCTACAAGTTTGACGTTTTTGCTTCGGCCGAAGCAGCTTTTGGGAGACAGGTTTTACAGGCTGTGGTGCCCTCAGATTAGGGTCTGCCTTTCTTTTACCCCTCCCGTTATCATTCAGTGTCCTCTAGAGCTTGGGTATCGTTTTCCCAACAGTAAGGAATGATGCCGTGAACTCTCCTCATATTAAGAATGAAAACATAAATTATGCTTACCTGATAATTTCATTTCCTTCTGTATGAGGAGAGTCCACGGCCCCCGCCCCCGCCCTTATACTCCGATGGGCGGATCAAAATTAGTTTATCTCTTCTGGCACCATCTCCTACTGTTCCTTGTTCCCTTGGCAGAATGACTGGGATATGAGGGAAGTAGGGGGGAGTATTTAAGCCTTTGGCTATGGTGTCTTTGCCTCCTCCTGGTGGCCAGGTTCAGTATTTCCCAACAGTAAGGAATGATGTTGTGGACTCTCCTCATACAGAAGGAAAATAAATTATCAGTTAAGCATAATTTTTGTTTTTACTTTTTTAATGCAACTGAACCACATTAATTGGGACAGTCCCAGATTTGAACCTCATTCTCAAAGTTCTCCTCAATGCCCTGCATGTCCACTTGTAAAGTGTGGTACTTTACAGTGCTCACTACCAACTACAGGCCAACTGAAGATAGGTAAAGTCATGTAGATTGTAGGCATTCCTTAAAGGTACATGAAAGCAAAGAGCATGTTATTTTAAACAACTGTCTAATTTACTTCTATTATCTAATGTTTTGCTCTCTTGGTATACTTTGTTAAAAAAGGATACCTAGGTAGGCTCAGTTGCTGCTGATAGGTGGCTGCAATGTGTTAACTAGCTCCCAGTAATGCATTGTTGTTTCTTCAACAAAGGATACCAAGAGAATAAAGCAAATTGGATACCAAAAGTAAATTGGAAAGTTGTTTATAATTGTATTCTCTTTCTGAATTGTGAAAGAACATTTGTGGGTTTCATGTCCATTTTAAATACTGCAAAATCTGATTCAATAATCATGTTACCTCTCTCGTGTTCCTTTTAAACTCTTTCAAGACTTGATTTCCCGAGCTTTAGTCCCATCAAACTAAGACGTATTTATTTGTAGTGCTGTTGTAGAATCTGCAGATTAATAATAATTTGGTAAAGGAACATTACATTCAGTTATTGTTTTGCACTCTCGGCTGTGTCACACACTGTGTTAAAAAAAAACTGCTTTAAAGGGACGTGAAACGCAAATTTTTTCTTTCATGATTCAGATACAACATACAATTTTTTTTAAAAAACTTTCCAATTTACTTCTATTATCTAATTTGCTTAGTTCTCTTGAAAACCTTTGTTGAAAAGCATAACTAGGTAGGCTCAGGAGCTGGTAGTTAGCTACTGATTGGTGGCTGCACATATATGCCTCTTGTCATTGGCTTACCAATGTATTCAGCTAGCTCCCAGAAGTACATTGCTGATTCTTGAATAAAGGATACCAAGAGAATGACGCAAAATTGATAATAGAAGTAAATTGGAAAGTTGTTTAAAAATGTATGTTCTATCTGAATCCTAAAAATGTTGTCTGTTATGTCCCTTTAAAGGGATACTGAACCCAGATCTTTTCTTTCATGGTTCAGATAGAACATGCAATTTTAAGCAACTTTATAATTTGCATCTATTATAATTTTTTCTTTGTTCTCTTGGAATCTTTATTTGGAAAAGCAGGAATGTAAGCTTATGAGCCGGCCCATCTTTGGTTCAGCACCTGGGTAGTGCTTGCTAATTGGTGGCTACATTTAGCCACCAATCAGCAAGCGCTATCCAGGGTGCTGAACCAAAAACACAGCCCTGGTGTACAACTGAATTTCATATTCCATGAAAATGTTGGAAAGTATGAGAAAAGTTAAGTTTTTCTGCAGTTTATCCTATGTCTACCTAACTGACCTCTCTGTTCTCTACATGAGCAAGCCTGGTTCCTTCTGTGCTTTTAATTTCCCCATTTGTTTTTATGCCAGGCTTGTCTTCTATAGTGCTGTATATTATTATGTAGTCTTTTCATGCGCTTATTTACAGGGGGGGGGGGGGGGGGACATACAATTTAGTATTAAACAGAGAAAATTGGAAGCTAACACATCAGCTGCAGATGATTAAAACTGAGATACCACAGTGGTTAAAGTGTTGAACTGTGGATCATAATTTATGGTCCTCTCCATGTTCTGATAAAGAAGAACACTTGCGATTGGCAGCTTACATTTAACTACGCAGTTTAGTTTGGCAAGGAGCGTTTTAGAGGGAACATACGTGAATCTAACCTCTCATTTAGCCTCAGGATAAAATGAAATTAAAAACCTAACAAACAGCTAGATGAGGTTGGTGTTTTGTCTGCCAGCTCAGCTCGGTAACCTTGACATCACACGCCAGCCTCTGCTGATTTTAGCTGGTGCGTCCTTATTTGCTCCCAATTCTTGTCTGAAACATAAGAGATGGAAAGGTTATAGACATTGTCTTTAGTTTGTGTTGTGTTCTTGCAATTTCAACAAACGTCTTTGTTACTCATATGCTAAGTCACTTGAAAGCGATGCCGCATATATGTTAAAGGGACACGCAAGTCAAAATAAAGTTTTATGATTTAGAGAATGCAATTTTAAGACACTTTCTAACTTATTTCCATCATTAAATTTTGCACAGTCTTTTTATAAACACACTTTCTGGGGAACAATATCCTACGGAGCATGTGCACAAGCTCACAGGGTATATATATACTAGTCTGTGATTGGCTGATGTCTGTCACATGATACAGGGGGCCGGAAAATGAGAAAAAAACATATTTGTCAGAAAAAAAACTACTGCTTATTTGAAATGCAGAGTAGGTATTAAATTATTGTCTGTTTATTATGCACTTGTTAATTATGCAATTCTACTGCATTGAGTGGTCCTTTAAAGGGACATGGAAGACAAATCCTTTCATGATTCAGATGGCGCGTGCAAAAATAAATGTGCACTTCTCCTATCACATGAACGGTTTCTTGAACCTATCTAGATATGCTGTCACAGAAAGGAGCTGAATTTCAACAATGAATAAAATGTAGATAGCTAATAGATGTAAAATGTAAAGGAATTATACTCTACTATAGTAACCCCCCCCTTATATTACTAAGGTTCCGATTCTCAAAAACTCGCCAGAATGTAGCGAACTCATCAGCCTGTTTTACTAAGCATTATGCTGTAAAGTAACTGTCTCCTTAAAGGGACACTAAACCCAATTTTAAGCAACTTTCTAATTTACTCCTACTAACAAATTTTCTTTGTTCTCTTGCTATCTTTATTTTATTGGTGGCTACATTTAGCAAACCAATAAGCAAGCGTAGCCCAGGTTCTCAACCAAAAATGGTCCGACTCTTAAGCTTTACATTACTGCTTTTTAAATAAAGATAGCAAGAAAACAAAGAAAAATTGATAATAGGAGTAGATTATAATGTTGTTTAAAGGGACAGTATACACTCATTTTCATATAACTGCATGTAATAGACACTACTATAAAGAATAAGATGCACAGATACTGATATGAAAATCCAGTATAAAACTGTTTAAAAACTTACTTAGAAGCTGTCAGTTTAGCTCTGTTGAAAAGGTAGCTGGAAAGCCCACTGCAAGTGGCAAATAAGACACTCCCCCCCTCCGCCTTCTTTTGCATATGAAAAGACTCTTTACACAAACAGGAGCAAGCTGGAGAAGGTAGCTGACGGTATTCTCATAAAACTTTGGGGCTTGGTTAGGAGTCTGAAAATCAGAGCAATGTTATTTAAAAATAAGCAAAACTATACATTTATTTTAAAAAAACCTTTATGGGCTTTATAAATAGATCATCTACAAAACATTTATGCAAAGAAAAAATGAGTGTATAATGTCCCTTTAAAATTGCATGCTATGGGGCCCATTTATCAAGCTCCGTCTCTGGACGGAGCTTGAGGGCCCGTATTTCTAAAGACCGCTGCTCCATAACCCTATCCGCTTGCCCTGAGCAGGCGAACACACATCGCCGAAAATCAAACACGATCGGGTTGATTGACACCTCCCTTCTGGCGGCCGATTGGCGGGTCTGCAGGGGGCAGTGTTGCACCAGCAACTCACAAGAGCTGCTGGTGCAATGCTGAATACGGAGAGCGTATTGCTCTCCGCATTCAGCGAGGTCTGGGGACCTGATCCACACTATCGGATCAGGTCTGCCAGAACTTTGATAAATATCCCCCTCTATCTGAATCATTAAAAAAAAAAATTGGCTCTAGTGTCCCTTTAACATAAAGCATATTAATGATCTTCTCTTGACTTATAATTCTCAATCAAATTTGCATTCCAAAAATTATGATCTTCAATTTCTTATAGCTACCAGCAAATGGAAATGGAAATGTTTTTTATTTTGATATTCAAATGGTTGAATTAATTTTCCTCTTGACATTCATTCTCCCTTCAAATATGTCTCTGGAACAAAAGGTTATCAGTTGAATTTTCCTGTGTAACATTCCAATATTACTTGTGAACATTTACTCCATTAGACTTACATTGAACTCTATGAGAATGAACTTTTGAACACTAACATTTGATTATTTGAATGTTATATTCAATAAAGGGGGAAGTCAATAGGTATTTGAAAAATGAATGTTGAATATTTAACAAGCATTGGACATTTATTTAGAATGAATGAATATGCCCAGCAAGCCACAATATCAACTCAAATTGTGTAACTGTGATATTTATACTCTGCTAGTGCTTGTGTGTTTTGTATCTGCCTATCCATCCATGCATTCTTATCCTATACAGGATATTAGAATCTCCTCTGCTCCAGTATTCTAAATCTCCACTAATGCGTATTTATCAGCATCACTTGGCACAGAGCACAAGATAAATTGTATTGTGCGCACCATGGGAACGGGTGTGGCAAGTTGCTGGAACCAACCATTTCCTTAGTGACCAATAGTATTTCATAATTACAGATTTAATTTCATCTGACTTAGATAATAATATTAATTATTACAGCTGTGACAATCTTTTTCCTTCAAACTCTTTAATGATTTCTTCTGGCTTTTCTTTTAAAGGGACATAAAGCCCAACATTTTTCTTTCAGGTAAAGTATTTAATTAAAAATAGAAAAAAAACTTTCCAATTTACTTCTATTATCAAATTACTTATATTATTCTTTGTTGAAGAGCATATCTACATAGGTAGCATGCACTTGCCTGGAGTACTTTATAGCAGCAGTGCAACAAAGTATTTAATGTTACACAAGTTTAGGCACTAGATGGCAGCAGTGTTTGCAACAATTAAAGGGACACTCAAGTCAAAATTAAAGTTTCATGATTCAGATACAGCAGCAATTTTAAACAACTTTCCAATTTACTTCCATTAACAAAATGTGCAGTCTTTTGTTAAAAGTATTTTTTTTTTTTTTTGCAAAACTGCTGCTATATAGCGCTCCAGACACGTACTTTACCTACCTATATGAGATGAAAAGATTTAAGTAACGTCTATAATAGAAGTAAACTGGAAAATATTTGTTCGTCTGTATTTATTTTAATTGCATTTTGTATCATGAAAGAAACATTTCTTCAGTGCTAGCTAGAATGGTCTTCTGCCTATATGTTTTATATATCTTAACATCATGATCACTCTTAAAGTCTATGACCGACATTTAACAAGCACTGGGAGGGCAAGACTCGCTCCAGCAAACCTGTCCTTCTAGTATCACGGCAGCTACTAGTGCAATGCCGCCCCCTGCCAGTGTGCGGCCAATCGCGCACCAGCAAGGCTGTCAATCGCCCCTTTCGGGCTTGTCCAGGGTGAGTTTAGTCTGCCAGCTAAGAGCAGGCTTGCAAGTTAGAAAGCAGCGGTCTCATGACCATGGCTTCTTAACTATCGGCTGCAGGCTCGCTTATGAGAGTCTGTAATCAAAGCTGCATAAAGCTGCATCTCGCAGCTTTATAAATCTCCCCCTATATATTGCAGCTTTATGTCCCTTTAATAATTGTTTGGGTGGAAAAAAAAACAAATGTTGAATTTTCAGCAAGAGTATGATATTTATTTACAACAAGTGAAAGCAGCTAACCTTTATTATCTGTAATGAATGTACCAAAACATTTGCACATCTCTATGAAGTAGTGACGTTGAACATTACTGTGCTGTACAGTTTTGTAACCAGACATTTGGTTCTGTAAACTTGTCAGCATCACTATATTGTAATTTAACAGTGTTACTCTAAAAATAATATTCATTTTGCATCAAGTGTTTCCAAACAGGAGAAAATGTAATAATATTAGTCTGTAACATTTGGAATTGTTTTAAGATCACAGTGGTTGCAAATGAAAAGAAACCAGCATAAACATTTCATTTTCACACAAGTGAAGAATTAATTTAGGGTATGTTACTTGTCTCGAGTAAGTGGCCCCTTATGCCTGTGACAGATCTTTTCCGTGTGCCTCCTGCTTGTGTTCATAAATACTGAATCAGGCTGTGAAATTCTGAAAATGTAATTTACAATAAAACATTACAGGCTCTCATTAAAGGTCTTAGATATTCCCTTGGCTGAACACAAACAGTTTGGCACTGAGATGCTTGTAGCATTGTTAAAATTATTTTGTTTCTCCAAAGCTGTGCAGATTTTTGAGTGGTGGGAGGGGAAGCATTTAGGAGAGTCTGCAATCTTCATTACATCCCCCCCCCCCTTCTTTGCTTCTCCATCCTTTCTCTCTCGCTCTGGCAGCTCTTAGTAATTACGCAGCCTGCGCCTGTAACAGACAACGTAGCAGTTAAGTGTGTGCGGATGGTTTCCACGGAAACCACATGTGCTACTGTTACCTGAGCGAAATGGTGATTCACATTGGTAACAAGGGGATGTTTCAGAGGGCTGAATTGTGTGTAAATATTGATAGCCTAATCACAAAGCAGAAAAACTTCCTCCCTGTCAGTAGAGGCCCAAGGCATGCAGCTGTGGGGTGGTGTAATGATGTATAAATAGGGCTAGTGCCAAGGGCTGTGATGGAGTTGTTCTATACCCCAGATGTTAATTCTCTATATTGGCAATTTGTTTTTATACAGAACACTGTTACTGGCCACCAGTGGCTTGCTGACCCATTCAACCTATGCAAAATTAAAATGAAAAAAAATATAAAATGCATACCATTTAAAAAAAGGAACAGAAATGTCTTAAAAAGGCAGAATTGAACCCTAAAAATATTTCCAAACATTAAGGATTAATTCAAGCCCAAAGCTTCATAATGGTACTGCTTTGTTAAATCTTAAACTAAGGGTATATTGGCTTATTCAGTAGAAGCAGTAATACGTCCTACTGTAGAGATTCTGGAATAGATCTGTAGTGGTAGCAGTGTTGGGGGGGGGCATAGTAAACACAAACAGCTGACACCTGTAGCCTCAGATCAACAGATGGATAAAGGTCAGGAGCTAAAGGGTGAATGTGGATTTTCAATAAGATAGTGTGAAGAGGTACAGACCATAATAGATGGAGACGACTCCCACCCAATTTATCGCCAACTATGGACTGGCTTACAAATGGCACACTATTTAGCTCTTTCGCTCTTGCGCAAACACTGCCAGACGTAAACTGTAACCTGCCTGGGTTAGCACGTGTATTACAAGTTGAAAGTAAAATGTTTGCATGCAAGCAAACACCGACGTGCACTAAGTCCAGGACTTCGGATATCACAACTGGGCTAACTTCTACTCCCCATAGCGGCTGATTTATCATGCCCCGTATGCACCTGTTTCCGCGCGAGCCTTTAGGCTCGCTGGAAACAGGAGTTAAGGCAGCTGCTCCTTAACTCGTCTGCCACCTCTGAGGCAGCGGACAACAATCCGACAGATCGGATACGATCTGGTTGATTGATACCCCCTTCTAGCGACCGATTGGCCACGAATGTGCAGGGGGCGGCATTGCACAAACATTTCACAGCGTATGCTGTCGGCATTTATCAATTTGCGGTGGAAAAAAACTATTCTGTAATGCAGCGAGACCTGATTTGTAATGCAGCGAGACCTGATTTGTAGTGCAGCAAGACCTGATTTGTAATGCAGCCAGACCTGTTTTTTAATGCAGTGAGACCTGATTTGTAATGCAGCGAGACCTGATTTGTAATGCAGCGAGACCTGATTTGTAATGCAGCCAGACCTGATTTGTAATGCAGCCAGACCTGATTTGTAATGCAGCCAGACCTGATTTGTAATGCAGCAAGCCCTGATTTGTAATGCAGCAAGCCCTGATATGTGATGCAGCAAGCCCTGATTTGTAATGCAGTGAGACCTGATCTGTACTCTGAGAACTAGCCTGTGATGCAGTGAGACCTGATCTGTGATGAAGAGAGACATGATCTGTAATGCAGTGAAACCTGATCTGTACTGTAATGAGAACTAATCTGTAATGTAGCGAGACCTGATCTGTGATGCAGTGAGTCCTGATCTGTAATGCAGTGAGACCTGATCTGTAATGCAGTGAGACCTGATCTGTACTGTAATGAGACCTGATCTGTGATGCAGTGAGACCTGATCTGTGATGAAGAGAGACATGATCTGTAATGCAGTGAAACCTGATCTGTACTGTAATGAGAACTAATCTGTAATGTAGTGAGACCTGATCTGTGATGCAGTGAGTCCTGATCTGTAATGCAGTGAGACCTGATCTGTAATGCAGTGAGACCTGATCTGTAATGCAGTGAGACCTGATCTGTACTGTAATGAGACCTGATCTGTGATGCAGTGAGACCTGATCTGTACTCTGAGAACTAACCTGTAATGCAGTGAGACCTGATCTGTAATGCAGTGAAACCTGATCTGTACTGTAATGAGAACTAATTGGTAATGTAGTGAGACCTGATGTGTAATGCAGTGAGACCTGATCTGTAATGCAGTGAAACCTGATCTGTACTGTAATGAGAACTAATCGGTAATGTAGTGAGACCTGATGTGTGATGCAGTGAGACCTGATCTGTAATTCAGTAAGACCTGATCTGTACTGTAATGAGACCTGATCTGTGATGCAGTGAGACCTGATCTGTAATTCAGTAAGACCTGATCTGTACTGTAATGAGACCTGATCTGTGATGCAGTGAGACCTGATCTGTGATGCAGTGAGACCTGATCTGTGATGCAGTGAGTCCTGATCTGTAATGCAGTGAGACCTGATCTGTAATTCAGTGAGACCTGATCTGTACTGTAATGAGACCTGATGTGTGATGCAGTGAGACCTGATCTGTACTGTAATGAGACCTGGTCTGTCTGTGATGCAGTGAGACCTGATCTGTAATTCAGTAAGACCTGATCTGTACTGTAATGAGAACTAATCTGTAATGCAGTGAGTCCTGATCTGTAATTCAGTGAGTCCTGATCTGTGATGCAGTGAGTCCTGATCTGTAATGCAGTGAGACCTGATCTGTAATTCAGTGAGACCTGATCTGTACTGTAATGAGACCTGATGTGTGATGCAGTGAGACCTGATCTGTACTGTAATGAGACCTGGTCTGTGATGCAGTGAGACCTGATCTGTAATTCAGTAAGACCTGATCTGTACTGTAATGAGAACTAATCTGTAATGCAGTGAGTCCTGATCTGTAATTCAGTGAGACTGCAGACTGTAATACAGTGAGACCTGATTTGTGATGTAATAAGAGTATAAAGATACAATGAGAATTATTTTGGGTTGTCATTTTATTTTTCTAAAGGTACATTGTATTTATGCAAAGCAGCTGCAGGAACACCCTTTCAAATAGTCTTGACACTATTTTTCAACACCCACTGAATGGTTGTTTTCTGCTGCTACCTCTCATTCGCATAGCTTTTCTATAACCAGTACAGCAGTATTGAAATGTTCAGTATAATGGTAGTTTCAATAGGCAAAAGCAGCTATTTAATATGAGAAAATAAGCTATTTGAGGATAAGTTAATACACTACATTATGTAACACTGTTCCTTTAACCGTTTTCACAACACTGCAAAAAATTAATATAGAATATCACAGAAGGCAGATGAAAAATTAGACTGTTTAACCTGCCAGAAAACTGCATTTACATTCAAATGAGCAGTGCCAAATATGACTTTTGTATGTGCCAAATATTTAGATTTGTTTCCAAGGCTTTTCTAAGGTAACTATTATGTTTGTTTGTAGCTATTGATTAACTAGAGCAATTGACTTGGCTGTTAATTCACAAGCACCTAGATTACGTGTTTTGTGTTCGGGTTTTAACGCTGAAAAAATGGCCATTTCAGACTAAAAACAGGAACACCGCCATATATATATATATATACATATATATATACAGGTATATATATATTTATATATATATGCGGTATAGCTGTACCGCAAGCATTTTAGCCTGTAACGCAACGTCAGTCCCGCACTCAATAAATACATTTTTGCATGGGATTTCCATAGTGCAGCCATTACAAGTTGTGCGGTGAGGCTAAAAAGCTTGTATTCCAGCCTATACCAACACGATCCGTTCCGCAATCTGAGACCAGTAGTTATGAGTTTTACGCAACAAAACTAGGGGGTTGTTAGGTTATTTTAATTTATTTAATTGATAGTTATTTTAATTTTAGTATGATAGTAATGTTAGTTTAATTTATAGTTTAAACTTTTAAACGTTTTTTTTTTAATTTCCCAGGTAAGTTTTAATTTATTTTAAGATAGTGATCTTGTAATTTGAATTTAAAGTGAGGGGGTTGTTAGGTTTAGGGGTTAATAGTTTTAATTTAGTTTTTTGTGATGTAGGGGATTGTCGATTTAGAGGTTAATAGGTTTATTTAGTGGCAGTGATGTGGGAGGCCAGAGGTTTAGGGGTCAATAACTTTATTTAGTGGTGGCGATGTCGTGGAGCGGCGGAATAGGGTTTAATAACTTTATTATAGTTTGGGCGATGTTGGGGTGCAGGGGAATAGGGGTAATAACTTTATTATAGTGGGTGCGATATCGGGAGCGGCAGATTAGGGGTAAATACATTTCTTTTGGTGGGGGAGAAATCGGGAGCAGCAGATTAGGGGTTAATAACAATATGTAGGTGTCGGGGTGGCAGATTAGGGGTGTTTAGACATGGGGTTTATGTTAGGGTGTTAGGTTTAAACTTAACATTTTTTTCCCCCCCCATAGACATCAATGGGGTTGCGTTACGGAGCTTTTCATTCCGCGATGTGCGATGTGGAGCTCATTGCAACCATATCGCACGCACAAGGCGGCTTTTCCAAAACCCGTAATGGCAGTGCTATGGAGGGTGAAATAACGCAACATTTGTTGCGTTCGTTTCGCACTCTCTATAGCGCAAAACTTGTAATCTAGGTGTAAGACAAGTAAAGTGAAGAATTAATTGTTCAAGCACTTTGTCTAGATTATGTTTTTCCACTTATTTTAATGCCAGAAACCTCTACAGTGCAATCAAATGATAATCAGCAAATTTATGTTTTACATCTTTTCTAAACTTTAAATGGATTTTAAACTCATGGCAGCAGCAGAAATCAACCTTCTGGTGGGGGTGGTAGAGAGAGAGAGACCAGTCCATTAAAAAGGGTTTCCTTCAGCAGCTTTGAATACAGTAAGCTTTTATCAGCTGCTTGCCTGAGTACATTGTCCCTTTAAAGTCTACCTAAACATTTTTATTGTTTAAAAAGCCTCCGTCTAGCAGAGTTAACGCACAAGCTGGAGCGCAAAGTACCGCTCCACTCGTAATCTAACCCTTAATCAGGAATATCCAACTAAACCCTAGATCACTGGAGGAACTTCATGCGTTTATATATTGTAAGGATTTCCGCCATTATAGCACTCGAGAATAGCAAAAGCTTTAGTGGTCATATATGACCTAGGCCAGTTAAACTGAGATTTTTCTTTTTTAATAAACAGTAAAATTTTAAAAACAGCAAAGTAACTCAGATCTGTGTAAACATTATATAATTGTATCAATGTGAGGACTTTTTACTTTGTTGGTTTTATTGTTATGTTTTCCCCTATAATATGCTGTTATTTGTAACTATGATCTAAACCCTTACCTGGCTTGTGCAGTCTGTTTCACATTTTTTAAGAACTCAAATTGAAGTTTTCTTAGTGTATTTGTTATGTCTTATGCCAATTAAACACCAATCTTTACTGACCTTAACGTTCTAAAACCTGTTTTGCAGAAATAATTAGCTTGTCTACTGTAGTCAAGCACAAATAACAGACAGTGAATGTTCTGTGCTTTCTTGTAGACATGGCTGGTGTAATGGGTCACACCTATTAGTGACTGTAAACTGCTGGGTATTGCATCTGTGCATTAAGCACAGACTCAGTGATGCAGAAAATACCTGATTACCCACCAGGCATGTAATAGCTTTGTATATGGTTTTAGCTTTTTTTTTTTTATAATTGAAATATAAATGCTGTTTTTTTTCTACCTTAAAGGGCCAGTAAACCTACAAAATAATGTTCTATAATTCTGCAAATAGTGCAAAATTATATAACATTAGCTTAGCGCCAACTTTATAACTGAAAGGATTTATATATATATATATATATATATATATATATACACAAATACAAACTTGCTTGTTTACAGAGACATGAAACCTTTTATATATTAGGTTATTTATATTTTTTTCTTTCATGATTCAGATAGAACTTAAAATTTTAACAAACAACTTTCTAGTTTACTTCCATTATCTAATTGATCAGTTTTCTTGGTATCCTTTGTTGAAAAGCATACCTATAAAGGCTCAGGAGTGGGGAGCCAGCTGCTGATTGGCAGCTGCACATTTATGTCTGTTGTCATTGGCTTACCAAAGTGTTCAGCTAGCTCCCAAAAGTGCATTTCTCTCCTTCCATCAAGGATACCAAGAGAATTAAGCAAAATTGATTATAGAAGAAAATTGGAAAGTTGTTTTAAAATGTATGTTTTATCTGGATAATAAAATAAACAAATGGGGTTTTATGTTCCTTTTTAACAAGTGCAGTGTACCTCTACACCTTAGAAGGGCACTGCTAATGAGCTAATCAGAAATGAAATAAATATCTACCAATCATCTCTTGCTCGCAAAGTAAAAAAGGGAAATTTAACTGAACTATTTTCTTTGTATACATAAAACTATTGTAACTATTTCAGAAAAAGTTTATTTGTAGCATTAACCTTGTGTACAGTCTCCAAATTTTTTTCAAGCTAACATTTGGTCATTCCTTTTAGCACTGGCTTCTAAGTGAACATTAAAGGGACATAAAACACAATTGATTTATTTCATTTTTTTTTCTTCAGATAGAGCACATAGTTTTAAACAACTTTCCAATTTACTTTTTATCAGAAACTTGATTGGCTCCCAAAAAATGTGTGGCTACCTCTTCAGTTTTAAAACTGGATCTTAAAGGGACAGTATACACCAATTTTCATATCACAGCATGTTATAGACATTACTAAAAAGAATAAGATGCACATATACTGATATAAAAATCCACTATAAAACTGTTTAAAACTTACGTAGAAGCTCTAAGTTTAGCTCTGTCGAAAAAATAGTTGGAAAGCCACTGCAAGTGGGAAATAAGACACTCCCCCCCTCCCCCCTCTTTTGCATATGAAAAGACCCTTTACACAAACAGGAGCAAGCTGGAGTAGGTATCTGTTGGTATTCTCCTAAAACTTTGGGACTTGCTTAGGAGTCTGAAAATCAGAGCAACATGATTTAAAAATAACCAAAACTATACATTTTTTAAAAAACAAACTTTATGGGATATATAAATAGATCATCTACAAAACAATTATGCAAAGAAAATATGAGTGTATAATGTCCCTTTAATTTCGTTACCCATTTTTAAAATCTGACTCCTCTCCATCTCAAATGTTGTTAAAAGACTGGGGTAAATTTTAAACCATAAAAATCAATCAATTATTCAATCAATCAATCCAAAAATATATAATACATTACATTAGATTACTCTTTGGGGGATTTGAGGGCTGCAGACACACATAACTGGCTGTAGATGACAGATTTATTATGAGCCATATAGACCCCTATTCACAGCTGCCAGTGCTGGAGAGGCCGATAACGATAAAGCTGCAGCGCATCATCTCTGTACCAGTGGCAGAATGAGAAGTGCAGCATAAACAGCAGATTCTGGAACTAGTATCCTCACACTAGTAAAGATGGAAATTGTTTCTTCGCTGACCTTTTACCAAATACATGAGCCTTGTATTTATATGACAGACAGAAGACTCCTGGACGGATATAAATTCTTGCTGTGCTACGAATCTCAGCACCACTCATGTATTTGATTATACAAAGGGCAAGTTTGGTTAAAGCAGCTTTCTCTGTGACAAGGGACCTTGAATGTTTCTGTCTCTCTGAACCTTGGACCAAGTCACCATGGACTGATTGATCTGAGGACATCACTATTGGGATTATTTTTGTTGGTTCATTGTTCAGAGCAAATAAAGCTCATCTGCTGTAAATATGAGAATTAATCCTATCTAGAAGCACAAAATATTATAATACAAGATTGTTTTGGTTTTTACAGTGTAATGCTGTTGTGAACCTCCAGTCTGTTTTATATCGACTTTAAACTCAGATTTTTGCATTGTACACATGAAAATGAGATATTTTTTATAATATCTGTTTCTATGACTAAAGCTTAAAGGAGCAGTGTGCTAAAAATCATCTAGAAATCACACTATTTGATCATATTAACATAGTGATTACAATAAAACACTGGTTTTAAACCTGTCTTCAGACACCCTAACAGGCCAGATTGTGAGGATATCTGAACTAGGGCACAGGTGAAATAATCAGCTGATTAGTAAACATGGTTATTTTACCTGCTCTAATACAAGGTAATCCTGAAAACCTGGACTGTTAGGGGGAGGTCTGAGGACAGGTTTGAAACCAGTGCATTAAAGTTAAAAGTTATTAAAGAATGAAGCTTAATATGAGAATGGAGATGATTAATCCTGTTAACATGGGTAAAATATATGATAGGCTAGTATAGTATAGGCTAGTAAAGTAGTATAGTATAGGGTATTATGGTAGTATAGTATAGTAGTATAGTATAGGCTAGTATAGTAGTATAGTGTAGTATAGTATAGGCTAGTATAGTATAGGATAGTATAGTAATATAGTATAGGGTAGTATAGGCTGGTATAGTATAGGCTATAGTATAGGCTAGTATAGGATAGGCTAGTATAGGATAGGCTAGTATAGTAGTGTAGTATAGGTTTGTATAGTAGTATAGTATAGGCTAGTATAGTATAGCCTAGTATAGGCTAGTATATTATAGGCTAGTATAGTAGTATAGTTTTGGCTAGTATAGTAGTGTAGTATAGGTTTGTATAGTAGTATAGTATAGGCTAGTATAGTATAGGCTAGTATAGTATAGGCTAGTATAGTATAGGCTAGTATAGGCTAGTATAGTAGTATAGTATAGGCTAGTATAGTAGTATAGTATAGACTAGTATAGTAGTATAGTATAGGCTAGTATAGTAAAGTATAGGCTTGTATAATAAAGTATAGGCTAGTATAGTAAAGTATAGGATAGTATAGTAAAGTATAGGCTAGTATAGTATATTATTTAATAGTATAGTCTAGTATATTATAGTATAGTATAGGCTAGTATAGGATAGGGTAGTATAGTATAGGCTAGTATAGGATAGGCTATTATAGTATAGGCTAGTATAGGATAGGCTAGTATAGGATAGGCTAGTATAGTAGTGTAGTATAGGTTTGTATAGTTGTATAGTATAGGCTAGTATAATAAAGTATAGGCTAGTATAATAAAGTATAGGCTAGTATAGTAAAGTATAGGATAGGATAGTAAAGTATAGGCTAGTATAGTATATTATTTAATAGTATAGTCTAGTATATTATAGTATAGTATAGGCTAGTATAGTAAAGTATAGGCTAGTATAATAAAGTATAGGCTAGTATAGTAAAGTATAGGCTAGTATAGTAAAGTATAGGCTAGTATAGTAAAGTATAGGATAGGATAGTAAAGTATAGGCTAGTATAATAAAGTATAGGCTAGTATAATAAAGTATAGGCTAGTATAGTAAAGTATAGGCTAGTATAGTAAAGTATAGGCTAATAGTAAAGTATAGGCTAGTATAGTATATTATTTAATAGTATAGTCTAGTATATTATAGTATAGTATAGGCTAGTATAGTAAAGTATAGGATAGTATAGTAGTATAGTATAGGCTAGTATAGTAAAGTATAGGCTAGTATAATAAAGTATAGGCTAGTATAGTATAGTATAGGCTAGTATAGTCTAGTATGTGTAGGCTAGTATAGTAGTATAGTATAGGCTAGTATAATAAAGTATAGGCTAGTATAGTGAAGAGAAAAAGAGAGCGCCTCATAGTGCAGATATCTCTAGACAAATAACAGGTTAGTATTAACCAAAAGACAGGTACTCACAAGTAGAGTGGCACTTTTCGTTAAAAAAGTGCATACGAGCAGGCTGACGTTCTCAGCAGTCAGCACGCTGACCCAAGCAATAGGGTGCCGGTCTCTCGGTGTCTTGCGATCCAAGGACAAAATTCCCAAAATCTCCTCTGTTAGATGCCGTACTTAGCAGGGTGTTTGTTTATTCCGGTTGGAATCGGAACCTCTTGAACAGCAACAGTGTAAACTGTTATAGGGCTGTTATACGTCTCTTTGCACAAGGCAACAAAACTCAGTCCAGGCTGAGTAACTGGAAAAAAGGTTTTTTTTATTGGAGCTGATAACGCGTTTCTCGGCCGTTAGCTCCTGGCCGTTTCATCAGATCAACGGCCACGAGCTAACGGGCGAGAAACGCGTTATCAGCTCCAATAAAAAAACCCTTTTTTCCAGTTACTCAGCCTGGACTGAGTTTTGTTGCCTTGTGCAAAGAGACGTATATTACAGCCCTATAACAGTTTACACTGTTGCTGTTCAAGAGGTTCCGATTCCAACCGGAATAAACAAACACCCTGCTAAGTACGGCATCTAACAGAGGAGATTTTGGGAATTTTGTCCTTGGATCGCAAGACACCGAGAGACCGGCACCCTATTGCTTGGGTCAGCGTGCTTACTGCTGAGAACGTCAGCCTGCTCGTATGCACTTTTTTAACGAAAAGTGCCACTCTACTTGTGAGTACCTGTCTTTTGGTTAATACTAACCTGTTATTTGTCTAGAGATATCTGCACTATGAGGCGCTCTCTTTTTCTTTTCACTTTTTAGTTTTCTGACTCACCGACAGCACCAAGAGAAGCGGCCTCGCCGCACGGATTTTGCTTGTTGATTGAACTTTTACAAGACTTTTATTTTTATTTTTGGTATCACTGATGGACTTTTTTTTGGGTTTGCATTAGTCTTTAACTATTAATCACTGTTTTTTCACTTGATTATTTACTTCTATGTTCCAAATTGTACTACATCACCAAGCTATACAAGCACTATTATTATTATTATAATCCCACTAGATCCTACCTTGGAATCACTTACTAGTTTGAGATATAGCACAAATATCACTTTAGCATTGAAACATTTTGTCACATAGACACACACTTTTTTCAAAGTTTTTTTTCCCAGTACTCAGCAACATATCCTTTCTTTTTATCTATATGGGCCCCCTATATATATTCAATAATATATAATTCCTTCATAGGCTAGTATAGTAGTATAGTATAGGCTAGTATAGTAGTATAGTATAGGCTAGTATAGTGTAGGCTAGTATAGTAGTATAGTATAGGCTAGTATAATAAAGTATAGGCTAGTATAGTAGTATAGTATAGGCTAGTATAGTAGTATAGTATAGGCTAGTATAGTGTAGGCTAGTATAGTAGTATAGTATAGGCTAGTATAGTAAAGTATAGGCTAGTATAGTATAGTATAGGCTAGTATAGTGTAGGCTAGTATAGTAGTATAGTATAGGCTAGTATAATAAAGTATAGGCTAGTATAGTAGTATAGTATAGGCTAGTATAGTAGTATAGTATAGGCTAGTATAGTGTAGGCTAGTATAGTAGTATAGTATAGGCTAGTATAGTAGTATAGTATAGGCTAGTATAGTAGTATAGTATAGGCTAGTATAGTGTAGGCTAGTATAGTAGTATAGTATAGGCTAGTATAGTAAAATATAGGCTAGTATAGTATAGTATAGGCTAGTATAGTATAGTATAGGCTAGTATAGTATAGGCTAGTATAGTGTAGGCTAGTATAGTAGTATAGTATAGGCTAGTATAATAAAGTATAGGCTAGTATGTAGTAGTATAGGCTAGTATAGTAGTATAGTATAGGCTAGTATAGTGTAGGCTAGTATAGTAGTATAGTATAGGCTAGTATAATAAAGTATAGGCTAGTATAGTAGTATAGTATAGGCTAGTATAGTAGTATAGTATAGGCTAGTATAGTGTAGGCTAGTATAGTAGTATAGTATAGGCTAGTATAGTAGTATAGTATAGGCTAGTATAGTGTAGGCTAGTATAGTAGTATAGTATAGGCTAGTATAGTAAAGTATAGGCTAGTATAGTAGTATAGTATAGGCTAGTATAGTGTAGGCTAGTATAGTAGTATAGTATAGGCTAGTATAGTAAAGTATAGGCTTAATAAAGTAATGCAGCAGCACTTTGAAGAGGAATCAGAGGGCTAGTATCCTCCGAGGGAGTTTGCTAGCCTTGCACCGGTTTTAATTCTATGTTTAATAAAGATTGATAATATTTTATACTAGCCCTCTGATTCCTCTTCAAAGTGCTGCTGCATTACTTTATTCAACATTTTTACACAGCTTCACTGGCCGTTTTGTCAGCTAGCGCCCCTGCTGCCTACTTGCTGGGTTAAGTTGTCCTCCGCTCATCTGTGACGTCAGGACTTCCGGATTTGCAGCGACTTGGGCTGTGTGTGTTTAAAGTATAGGCTAGTATAGTAGTATAGTATAGTAGTGTAGTATAGGTTTGTATAGTAGTATAGTATAGGCTAGTATAGTATAGGCTAGTATAGTATAGGCTAGTATAGTAGTATAGTATAGGCTAGTATAGTAGTATAGTATAGGCTAGTATAGTATAGTGTAGGCTACTATAGTATTATAGTATAGGCTAGTATAGTAGTATAGTATAGGCTAGTATAGTAGTATAGTATAGGCTAGTATAGTAGTATAGTATAGGCTAGTATAGTAGTATAGTATAGGCTAGTATAGTATAGTGTAGGCTATTATAGTATAGGCTAGTATAGTAGTATAGTATAGGCTAGTATAGTAGTATAGTATAGGCTAGTATAGTATAGGCTAGTATAGTATAGGCTAGTATAGTATAGGCTAGTATAGTATAGGCTAGTATAGTAGTATAGTATAGGCTAGTATAGTAGTATAGTATAGGCTAGTATAGTATAGTGTAGGCTACTATAGTATTATAGTATAGGCTAGTATAGTAGTATAGTATAGGCTAGTATAGTAGTATAGTATAGGCTAGTATAGTATAGTGTAGGCTATTATAGTATAGGCTAGTATAGTAGTATAGTATAGGCTAGTATAGTAGTATAGTATAGGCTAGTATAGTAGTATAGTATAGGCTAGTATAGTAGTATAGTATAGGCTAGTATAGTAGTGTGTATAGGTTTGTATAGTAGTATAGTATAGGCTAGTATAGTATAGGCTAGTATAGTATAGGCTAGTATAGTATAGGCTAGTATAGTATAGTGTAGGCTACTATAGTATTATAGTATAGGCTAGTATAGTAGTATAGTATAGGCTAGTATAGTAGTATAGTGTAGGCTACTATAGTATTATAGTATAGGCTAGTATAGTAGTATAGTATAGGCTAGTATAGTAGTATAGTATAGGCTAGTATAGTAGTATAGTGTAGGCTACTATAGTATTATAGTATAGGCTAGTATAGTAGTATAGTATAGGCTAGTATAGTAGTATAGTATAGGCTAGTATAGTAGTATAGTATAGGCTAGTATAGTAGTATAGTATAGGCTAGTATAGCATAGGCTAGTATAGTATAGGCTAGTATAGTATAGGCTAGTATAGTATAGGCTAGTATAGTGTAGGCTAGTATAGTAGTATAGTATAGGCTAGTATAGTAAAGTATAGGCTAGTATAGTAAAGTATAGGCTAGTATAGTAAAGTATAGGCTAGTATAGTATAGTATAGACTAGTATAGTATAGGCTAGTATAGTATAGGCTAGTATAGTAAAGTATAGGCTAGTATAGTATAGTATAGACTAGTATAGTATAGGCTAGTATAGTATAGACTAGTATAGTATAGGCTAGTATAGCATAGGCTAGTATAGTATAGGCTAGTATAGTATAGGCTAGTATAGTATAGGTTAGTATAGTGTAGGCTAGTATAGTAGTATAGTATAGGCTAGTATAGTATAGTATAGTATAGGCTAGTATAGTATAGGTGAGTATAGTATAGGCTAGTATAGTATAGGCTAGTATAGTAGTATAGTATAGGCTAGTATAGTGTAGTGTAGTAGAGGTGGGAATGTGATTCTTGGCACAGTCAGCAGAATGATCTGATGACTGGGTAGAGCATGCCTGGGTGAGGTGACTAGACAACTTGCAGCCTAGACTGCCGCCAGTGAACATGGGAGGGATTGTAATCTCACTGGTTATGATTAGCTGGCATTAGGGAGGGATATGCAATTCCCTGACTGATTAAGCCAGTGTGTAAACATGAAGAAAATTGTGTTTGATTCTATGACCTTATTTGTCTCCCACATTACAGACAACTTGGCTCAGCTGTGAGTAGATCTGCTTATATTGCTGATGACTGGTGCAGTCAGGCGTATGTGAGAATCTAATTGTTGCAAACATGCCCTATCAGAGCCATTTATGTTGCCTATGTAAAGGAGTGTGAAACCCCCAAAAAGCTTTGTGTTTGTGTGTTTATAGTGTATATATGTATTTGTGTTTATGTGTGTTTATATATATATATATATATATGTATACATATGTGTTTATGTGTGTATATATGTATACATATGTATTTATTTTTATATGTCTATATATTTATACATATGTATTTATGTGTTTATATGTGTATATATGTTTACATATGTATGTATTTATATATGTTATATATGCATACATATGTATGTGTTTATGTGTGTATATATGTATAAATATTTATTTATTTTTATATGTCTATATATTTATACATATGTATTTATGTGTTTATATGTGTATATATGTTTACATATGTATGTATTTATATGTGTATATATATATGTATACATATGTATTTATGTGTTTATGTGTGTATATATGTATACATATGTATTTGTGTTTATATGTGTATATATGTTTACATATGGTATGTATGTGTTTATGTGTATATATGTATACATATGTATTTATGTGTGTATATATGTATACATATGTATTTATGTGTTTATATGTGTATATATGTCTGTAAATACATATGTGCACATAAACATACATAAATACATATGTACACATATATACATCTTTAGACATGCATATGTATGTATCTAAATCTTAAAGCCCTTTTTGTTTCCTGAGACCTCCTATTTGAGCCGTTATACTTTTTTTGTGCACTTTTTTTTATTTTTATTAGATGATGTTATAATGAGCGTAACTGTACTTTGTAATGCATTTTTGATATGTTTTGTGACACTTTTTGCGTGTTAACAGTTACCAGAGCTCTGAGGTCACACTAACCCGATGCAGGTTAACTTAAATTGCACTCAAGCGATCGCGTTTAGTTCAGCTTGTAATAGGAGCAGAAAAAAAATAACTTAACGCGGCCACTCGTAATCTAGTACAAAATCTGCTAATTTTTACTGTTCAGTGTGGCTGTGTTGCAGGAGGGTGCTTAGTTTGTAATTCATCTGAATCTGGATCAGCATTAATACCAATATTTATACAAGTTAGTTATATTTAATCCACAAAATATAAAATTAGTTTTTCATTTTTATAGAAATGATTTCATTTTTACAGGGTCTCCAGTCAAGACAGAATATGTGCATCTGCGGTTTTATAAATCCATCAACAGGTGCGACATTAGATAGAAAATGTTGCTAATAAATCTCAGGGTAAAACAAGCGTTAGTTATTAAAAAAAAAAATCTAAAGCTGTTACAGGGTTGAGTACTTTAGTCTACTCCCTTGTAAAATACAAGCTGCCAGCATCCTTTTGTGGGCAGTATCTGTAGCACGCCTGCCAGGCGTATTTTGTTTAGGGTAAGGTGTGTCACTGAGCTGTTTATGTTTTGATTTGAATATTTAACAACATCCACACCCGTAATTCATGTTGGACTATAATTACATAAATTGAAGGCCCCCCTGTGATTCTGAAAAACATAATTTATGCTTATCTGATAAATGTATTTCTCTTGTAGTGTATCCAGTCCACGGATCAACATTACTTGTGGGATTTTCACCTTCCCAACAGGAAGTTGCAAGAGGATCACCCACAGCAGAGCTGCTATATAGCTCCTCCCCTAACTGTCATATCCAGTCATTTCGACCGAAAACAAACAGAGAAAGGAGAAACCATAGGGTGCAGTGGTGACTGTAGTTTAAAAAATTTACCTGCCTTAAAAGGACAGGGGGGCCGTGGACTGGATACACTACAAGAGAAATACATTTATCAGATAAGCATAAATTATGTTTTCTCTTGTTAAGTGTATCCAGTCCACGGATCATACATTACTTGTGGGATACCAATACCAAAGCTAAAGTACACGGATGATGGGAGGGACAAGGCAGGATTAAGCGGAAGGAACCACTGCCTGAAGAACCTTTCTCCCAAACACAGCCTCCGAAGAAGCAAAGTATCAAATTTGTAAAATTTTGAAAAAGTGTGAAGCGAAGACCAAGTCGCAGCCTTGCAAATCTGTTCAACAGAGGCCTCATTTTTGAAGGCCCAGGTGGAAGCCACAGCTCTAGTAGAATGAGCTGTAATCCTTTCAGGGGGCTGCTGTCCAGCAGTCTCATAGGCTAGGAGTATTACGCTCCGAAGCCAAAAGGAAAGAGAGGTTGCCGAAGCTTTTTGACCTCTCCTCTGTCCAGAGTAAACGACAAACAGGAAAGATGTTTGACGAAAATCCTTAGTAGCTTGTAAGTAAAACTTCAAGGCACGGACTACGTCCAGATTATGTAAAAGACGTTCCTTCTTTGAAGAAGGATTAGGGCACAACGATGGAACAACAATCTCTTGATTGATATTCTTGTTAGAAACTACTTTAGGTTAAAACCCAGGTTTGGTACGCAGAACTACCTTATCTGCATGAAAAATCAGATAAGGAGAATCACATTATAAGGCAGATAGCTCAGAGACTCTCCGAGCCGAGGAAATAGCCATCAAAAACAGAACTTTCCAAGATAAAAGTTTAATATCAATGGAATGAAGGGGTTCAAACGGAACCCTCCTTGAAGAACCTTAAGAACCAAGTTTAAGCTCCACGGGGGAGCAACAGGTTTAAACACAGGCTTAATTCTAACCAAAGCCTGGCAAAATGCCTGGACGTCTGGAACCTCTGCCAGACGCTTGTGCAAAAGAATAGACAGAGCAGAAATCTGTCCCTTTAAGGAACTAGTGATAATCCTTTGTCCAAGCCCTCTTGGAGAAAAGACAATATTCTAGGAATCCTAACCTTACTCCATGAGTAATTCTTGGATTCACACCAATAAAGATATTTACTCCATATCTTGTGGTAGATTTTCCTGGTAACAGGCTTTCGTGCCTGTATTAAAGTATCAATGACTGACTCGGAGAAGCCACGCTTTGATAGAATCAAGCGTTCAATCTCCATGCAGTCAGTCTCAGAGAAATTAGATTTGGATGATTGAAAGTACCTTGTATCAGAAGGTCCTGTCTTAGAGGCAGAGTCCATGGTGGAAAGGATGACATGTCCACTAGGTCTGCATACCAAGTCCTGCGTGGCCACGCAGGTGCTATCAGAATCACCGATACTCTCCTGTTTGATTTTGGCAATCAGTCGAGGGAGCAGAGGAAACGGTGGAAACACATAAGCCAGGTTGAAGAACCAAGGCACTGCTAGAGCATCTATCAGCGTCGCTTCTGGGTCCCTGGACCTGGATCCGTAACAAGGAAGCTTGGCGTTCTGGCGAGACGCCATGAGATCCAACTCTGGTTTGCCCCAACGATGAATCAACTGAGCAAACACCTCTGGATGGAGTTCCCACTCCCCCGGATGGAAAGTCTGACGACTTAGAAAATCCGCCTCCCAGTTCTCCACGCTTGGGATATGGATTGCTGACAGGTGGCAAGTGTGTTACTCTGCCCAGCAGATTATTTTTAAGACTTCTAACATCGCTAGGGAACTCCTGGTTCCCCCTTGATGGTTGATGTAAGCCACAGTCGTGATGTTGTCCGACTGAAATCTGATGAACCTCAGTGTTGCTAACTGAGTCCAAGCCAGAAGAGCATTGAATATCGCTCTTAACTCCAGAATATTTATTGGAAGGAGTTTCTCCTCCTGAGTCCACGATCCCTGTGCCTTCAGGGAATTCCAGACTGCACCCCAACCTAGAAGGCTGGCATCTGTTGTTACAATTGTCCAATATGGCCTGCGAAAGGTCATACCCTTGGACAGGTGTACCCGAGACAACCACAGAGAAGAGAATCTCTGGTCTCTTGATCCAGATTTAGAAGAGGGGACAAATCTGTGTAATCCCCATTCCACTGACTCAGCATGCATAATTGCAGCGGTCTGAGATGAAGGCAAGCAAATGGCACTATGTCCATTGCCGCTACCATTAAGCCGATTACCTACATACACTGAGCTACCGAAGGGCGCGGAATGGAGTGAAGAACACGGCAAGCATTTAGAAGTTTTGATAACCTGGACTCCGTCAGGTAAATTTTCATTTCTACAGAATCTATAAGAGTCCCTAAGAAGGAGACTCTTGTGAGTGGGGATAGAGAACTCTTTTCCTCGTTCAATTTCCACCGTGCGACCTCAGAAATGCCAGAACTATCTCTGTATGAGACTTGGCAACTTGAAAGCTTGACGCCTGTATCAGGATGTCGTCTAGATACGGAGCCAAGGCTATGCCTCGTGGTCTTAGAACCGCCAGAAGTGAGCCCAGAACCTTTGTAAAGATTCTCGGGGCTGTAGCTACAAATTGGTAATGCCTGTCTAGAAAGGCAAACCTTTGAAACCGATGATGATCTTTGTGAATCGGTATGTGAAGGTAGGCATCCTTTAAGTCCACTGTGGTCATGTACTGACCTTCTTGAATCATGGGTAGGATGGTCCGAATAGTTTCCATTTTGAAAGATGGAACTCTGAGGAATTTGTTTAAGATCTTTAGATCCAAAATTGGTCTGAAGGTTCCCTCTTTTTGGGAACCACAAACAGATTCGAATAAAAACCCTGTCCTTGTTCCGTCCGCGGAACTGGATGGATCACTCCCATAACTAGGAGGTCTTGCACACAGCGTAGGAATGCCTCTTTCTTTATCTGATTTGCAGATAGCCTTGAAAGATGAAATCTCCCTTGTGGAGGGGAAGCTTTGAAGTCCAGAAGATATCCCTGAGATATGATCTCCAACGCCCAGGGATCCTGAACATCTCTTGCCCACGCCTGGGCGAAGAGAGAAAGTCTGCCCCCTACTAGATCCGTCGCCGGATATGGGGGCCGTTCCTTTATGCTGTCTTAGAGGCAGCAGCAGGCTTTCTGGCCTGCTTGCCTTTGTTCCTGGACTGGTTAGTTTTCCAGGCCTGCTTAGATTGAGCAAAAGTTCCCTCTTGTTTTGAAGCGGAGGAAGTTGATGCTGCACCTGCCTTGAAATTTCGAAAGGCACGAAAATTAGACTGTTTGGCCTTTGCTTTGGCCCTGTCCTGAGGAAGGGTGTGACCCTTACCTCCAGTAATGTCAGCAATAATTTCCTTCAAACCAGGCCCGAATAAGGTCTGCCCCTTGAAAGGAATGTTGAGTAATTTAGACTTCGAAGTCACGTCAGCTGACCAGGATTTAAGCCATAGCGCCCTACGCACTTGGATGGCGAATCCGGAATTCTTAGCCGTTAGTTTAGTCAAATGAACAATGGCATCAGAAACAAATGAGTTAGCTAGCTTAAGTGTTCTAAGCTTGTCAATAATTTCAGTCAATGGAGCTGTATGGATGGCCTCTTCCAGGGCCTCAAACCAGAATGCCGCCGCGGCCGTGACAGGCACAATGCATGCAAGGGGCTGTAAAATAAAACCTTGTTGAATAAACATTTTCTTAAGGTAACCCTCCAATTTTTTATCCATTGGATCTGAAAAAGCACAACTGTCCTCAACCGGGATAGTAGTACGCTTTGCTAAAGTAGAAACTGCTCCCTCCACCTTAGGGACCGTCTGCCATAAGTCCCGTGTAGTGGCGTCTATTGGAAACATTTTTCTAAATATAGGAGGTGGGGAAAAAGGCACACCCGGTCTATCCACTCCTTGCTAATAATTTCTGTAAGCCTTTTAGGTATAGGAAAAACATCAGTACACACCGGTACCGCATAGTATTTATCCAGCCTACACAATTTCTCTGGTACTGCAACTGTGTTACAGTCATTCAGAGCAGCTAATACCTCCCCAAGCAACACACGGAGGTTCTCAAGATTAAATTTAAAATTAGAAATCTCTGAATCAGGTTTCCCCGAATCAGAGATGTCACCCACAGACTGAAGCTCTCCGTCCTCATGATCTGCATATTGTGACGCAGTATCAGACATGGCCCTTACAGCATCTGCGCGCTCTGTATTTCTCCTAACCCCAGAGCAATCGCGCTTGCCTCTTAATTCAGGCAACCTGGATAATACTACTGACAGGGTATTATTCATGATTGCAGCCATGTCCTGCAAGGTAATCGCTATGGGCGTCCCTGATGTAATTGGCGCCATATTAGCGTGCATCCCCTGAGCGGGAGGCGAAGGGTCTGACACGTGGGGAGAGTTAGTCGGCATAACTTCCCCCTCGTCAGAATCTTCTGGTGATAGTTCTTTTATAGTTAAAGACTGATCTTTACTGTTTAAGGTGAAATCAATACATTTAGTACACATTCTCCTATGGGGCTCCACCATGGCTTTCAAACATAATGAACAAGTAGTTTCCTCTGTGTCAGACATGTTTAAACAGACTAGCAATGAGACTAGCAAGCTTGGAAAACATTTAAACAAGTTTACAAGCAATATAAAAAACGTTACTGCACCTTTAAGAAACACAAATTTTGTCAAAATTTGAAATAACAGTGAAAAAAGGCAGTTACACTAACGAAATGTTTACAGTGTATGTAACAAGTTAGCAGAGCATTGCACCCACTTGCAAATGGATGATTAACCCCTTAATACCCAAAACTGAATAATAAAAGACAAAAACTTTTTTTTTTGTTTTTGTTTTTTTCAAACAGTCACAACAACTGCCACAGCTCTACTGTGGCTTTTTACCTCCCTCAAAAACGACTTTGAAGCCTTTTGAGCCTCCAGAGATGTCCTGGATCATGCAGGAAGAAGCTGGATGTCTGTGTCAGTAATTTTAGCTGCACAGAAAAGCACTAAAATAGGCCCCTCCCACTCATATTGCAACAGTGGAAAGCCTAAGGAAACTGTTACTAGGCAAAATTCAAGCCAGCCATGTGGAAAAAAACTAGGCCCCAATAAGTTTTATCACCAAATACATATAAAAACGATTAAACATGCCAGCAAACGTTTTATATTACATTTTTATAAGAGTATGCATCTCTATTAATAAGCCTGATACCAGTCGCTATCACTGCATTTAAGGCTTTACTTACATTAGTTCGGTATCAGCAGCAAATATTAACTGCACATACCTTATTGCAGGAAAACCTGCACGCCATTCCCCCTCTGAAGTACCTCACTCCTCAGAATATGTGAGAACAGCCATGGATCTTAGTTACTTCTGCTAAGATCATAGAAAACGCAGGCAGATTCTTCTTCTAAATACTGCCTGAGATAAACAGTACACTCCGGCACCATTTAAAAATAACAAACTTTTGATTGAAGAATAAACTAAGTATAAAACACCACACTCCTCTTACGACCTCCATCTTGGTTGAGGCTTGCAAGAGAATGACTGGATATGACAGTTAGGGGAGGAGCTATATAGCAGCTCTGCTGTGGGTGATCCTCTTGCAACTTCCTGTTGGGAAGGTGAAAATCCCACAAGTAATGTATGATCCGTGGACTGGATACACTTAACAAGAGAAATATAAATATAAAGTTGGCAAATGAATAAATATAATCTGAAGAATTCAGAACGCTACTTTGTGGTTGACCGTTGGTACAATATACTATTGTTTTCTATTGTTTGTTTTTAAGATCATGTGAGTTTCAGTTATTTATGTCTGTCATATAATTGATATTGTTAGAATCTTAATCCCACCATAGAGAAATGCAGAGGACAAAAATCTATATAAGGGACATCCAACTTTTGTTAATGAGGGGTCTGAGGTTCATATTATTTTTTTACCTTGCAAAGAAAACAGTTTATAGAAAGTATTTTTAAAAATACAAAATGTAATGTTATATATAAACAGACTTCGAACAAAAAGTCTTTATCAAAGGTGAGGAGTATAAATTCCTCATAATGCAAAGATTCAGAAAAATATACATAGAAAATTTTTTAGGAATAAGGAGTGGACAGGTCTGGGCAGCGACTCATTATGGCCTCAATGTCAGGAACTCTAGAAGATAGATAAGTATCCACCGTATATCCCGAGTAAACTACACCAACAACAGCATAGAACAAGAGATATAGATTTATTACAGATTTGTGTACCTAATGGTCTTAAGATCACTGTGTATGTGACTCTGGAGCCCTGATCCAGACCATTGGGATCTTTGGCGGTAGCCTAACTTTGAGATCCTGACACCCCCCTCCGGTAACAAGGGTAGAGCAGTTGCTTTGGAAAATTTTCTCTATGGAGGATATCTATATTACTATGCGAGCCCTTTTTGAAGAATGTGAGGGGGTAGTGGTCAATAGATTTCACTGACTGGTTGTTTAATCTACAGATATGTATGAAGCTGCATGTTTTACAGAAATGGTGGGGGAAACAAAGCATATTGGTCACTATGGACCTATGCTGCTCCAATTAAATCAAGCCTATGGTGGAGACAGCAAAGAGCATCTCTCACTGAACACAGCTCGTATTGAGGGTTCCCCTCACTTGTGCTTATGGCCTGCTCTGGGAGATGTGGCCGGCCCCGAGAGTGGGGCATAAGCCAAATGCAAGATAGGGAGGAGACCCCTACTGAAGCCAGAACAGTGTTGGTGCCTATACATACCTCTGTGTGCAGTAGACCACCGGATCTCTTAGATAACTGACTTTTTCAGGCGAGATATCTGAGAAGACCTCCTAAAGTTCAACTCAGAAAGTTGCAGCAACAAGTTAGCCGTACTTGTAAAAGAGAGTTCCCCTGGATACAGCCCGTCAGTCAGCGGTAAAACCTTGGGAATGTCATTGCTCCAATAGTTGGACTTCCACTTCCCCACAGGTCATCTGCTGGATTCAGTGGCACATTGAGGATGCAGACTATATTGGCATGTCAGACAGCTGCTGTACATGGGGGCTTACACTTATTACAGAAGCAATTTGCTAATATTGTTTGCCTTAGTCTCCTCTGATTGATGTCTTAAAGTCGGAGTAAGAAGAAACCTGCATTTGACATGGACAATGGGAAGTGGACTTTTCCTACTTTTGATTTGGCTGGACATTTTGCTGTAATCTGGTTCCGAAGAAAAGCGAGTAGACCCTAATGAGTATTTATTACATGTGCCCATTATATGTGAATGGTCTACTTATATCTATATGTGAGATAGATGTGGCTAGCTTTGTTGCCCGGTGACTATAGAATACACATTAGTAATATAATTTATAGCAGGTCTCCTATTGCACCTGAGCCTATAACCTGTCAATGTGTAGTGATATCCCCCCGCTCTTGGTATGTTATTAATGATGGCCACTTGGCCTGACTATGGTACCTTAATGAGGTTTCTCTACAGTTCCTGCCTTTCTTTTACATTTATTAGATCATCTACACATAGTTTAGGTTTAAGTTTACTTAGCAGTCATTAGATACTGTTTTAATTTTATAATGGCTAAACGTTTATTTACACTGTATGCTAAGTTATACCTTATTCAATTATCCTTAGTCTAACATTACTGTGTATTACCAATCTATAGTACATACCTGCTAGTTAAAATATGCCTATAAGATCAAAGAGATGTTGCTATTTAATCCATGCTCCAAGTCATAATAAAAATCTTAAAAAGAACAGGGTCCAGTACTGATCCCTGGGGGACTCCATTGATTGCCTTTGTCCAATTTGTGTATGACCCATTCACTACTACTTGTTGCTCCCTATCTTTTATCCAGTTATTTATCTATGAGCTAACATTTTCAGCTATTCTCAGGCCCTTCATTTTGTGCATTAATCTCTCATGTGGCACTGTATCAAAGGCCTTTGCAAAATCTAAGTATATCACATCAACTGATTCCCCTTTATCTATATTTTTACTTACTTCTTTATAGAATCTAATTAGATTAGTTTGACATAATCTATTTCTCATAAAACAATGCTGATTGAACTCATAATCTTGTTTGCACAAATATACTCATTAATATAATCCCTTATAATCCCTTCAAGTATCTTCCCCACCATTGATGTCAGACTAACTGGTCTATAGCTTCCTGGATCAGCCCTGCTTCCCTTTTTGAAGAGTGGCACCACATCAGCTTTACGCTATTCCTGGGGTACTATGCCTGAGGATAATGAGTTTTGAAAAATTAAGAGTAGAGGTTTATCTAAGAGTAAAATACCCTTAAAACCCTTGGGTGTATTCCGTCTGGGCCTGGAGTTTTATTTACCTTAATATTATCCAGTTTTTTCCTGATATCCTCTAGACATAACCCAGTTAATGGTATGGATTTGTATGATCTAGTCTGTTAAAAGTATCCTCCATTGTTCCTCTCTTGTGTATACTGAAGAAAAGAATTGGTTTAGTACCTCAGCCTTCTCCCTGTCACTGTTAACCCTTTGAGTGCTAAGCACTTTCCCACCTGGGTGCTAAGCTGTTTTTTTTATATTTTTGAAAAAAAAATTCACTTTTTTTTTCCAGATCCCCAAGACTTACACTGTTGGAAAGGTTAGGCGATTACCTTTCCAACAAGTGGGTCTTGGGGCCTGTAGATGCTTAGATGCCTGAGATACAGGCTTTGAAGCAGCATGCCCCATTTTACTATACTTAACATTATCATTTTGTTAATAAAGTTGTGCGGTGACATCATCACGTCATTGCGCGTGACGTCACCACTGAAAACGTGAAGCCCCGGCGATGCCTATCACTATACAGGCATGATCGCTGGGGTAGGAGCAGGTGGGAGCCGCCAGATATCCCTCAAGGTGGGAGTGTGCTAGCGACAGCTCTGAGCCGTCGCTAGAACCAGAGTGGGAAACTCTGCGACGGCTCAGAGCCATCGTTGGCACTCAAGGGTTAATCATGTTACCCTCCACGCATTTTAATGGCCCTAAGTTCTGAAAAACAGTGCTTGATTGTCAGTGGGGTTGCCCACATTTACTATTATCCCTTTGTGTAAGATATAAGCTAGAAGTTGCATCAGAAAGTGTAAATATAAAAATATTATGCACATTTAGATAATATAAGTGAATTTGAGCATTGTTTAAAATTGTGTGTTCTGATTAATGAAAGTTTAATCTTGACTTTAATATTCCTTTAATTGCAAATAGCAAAAATGCAATATGTTTGTGTTTGTATGCTTTTACTGTTATTGTGGCCTTTTTATCACCACACACACACACCCCGCTTCCCCAGAGACTATGTTGCATCCCACAGGATCCAGAACTGAACCGGCAACATTCTTCACTGTAATTGCTTAATGAGCACATAAACTAATTGTAGTTGTTCCTGATTGTTATTAAAAATTAGATAAGATAAATATACCCAAAAAAGCTTTTCAAATGGTGTATCCCTGGTTTGCAAAACATTAAAGCTTTGCTGAGAAACTGAAGATTTTAAATGCTTCTAACACATTATTTCTGTATTCAGATCTTGTGCAATTCAATGCTTAAAGGGATAGGAAAGTAAAATTAAGCTTGCATGATTCAGCATGTAATTTTAAGACACTTTTAAATTCACTTCTTTTTTCAAATGAGCTTCGTTCTCTTGTAATCCTTCATTGAAAAAGAATATGCACATATACTACACTAGTGGGAGCTAGCTGCTGATTGGTGCCTGCAGACATTTGTCTCTTGTGATTGGCTAACTAGATGTGTTCAGCATCCTGCCAATAGTGCATTGCTGCTCCTTCAGCAAAGGATATCAAGATGAGGCAAATTTGATAATAGAAGTAAATTGGAAAGTTGTTTAAAATGTTATGTTCTATCCAAATCATGAAACAAAATGTTGGGGGTTTCCTGGCCCTTAAATTACTGACACATTCTATAAATATATAAAAATGACTGCAATGTGCAATCTAACAGCACTATAAATGTAGTTAATTACTGATACATAATGCATATGACTAAGATTTGCTGAGCAACAGATGTGTTTTCATTAACATCTTTTGTACCAGACTGTTCAACATGTTTAAACATGGAATCCAATATTTGGAAGCAGTTGGGGTGCACCTCACCCAATAGCACCAACCATCCATGTCATTCCTACCATCAGAATTTAATGGCTTCAGTCTAAACAAATCTAAAGCTTCTCTCTGCAGAGCTATGGGAAAGCGAGCCCTGATTCCTGCTGACTTAATCCAAAATGCTGGACGCACTCCATGTTATTATCAGGCACAGCATATTTTTAATTTTGCAGTGAAAAGTTGTGTCAGGGGAAGGAGGTGATGGTTGGGCCTGTCATAGGTTCTAGGAGAAGATTCTCTGTCTGATTAGAAGCACAGCTCAGATAATCACTACAGACAGACACCTGGCACATAACTCTCATCTCTTCCCGGTCACCTAATCAGGCTTGTTTTCGTAGCCTACTGGATGTTGGACACAGGGCTTCTCCTCTCCAGAGACAGTTCCTCGGTCAACCTGCATACTTGTGGTTCCTCGTGCTAGAGGCTATTACGATGCATAGGCACGTCTGTCCTTATTTCACAGGGTAATAGTTCACACAACACCTGCTCTGCCACATCTCCAGCTGACGCTGACAGTAGCGGCCTTCAGACGGCAAATCATTCCATTCCCCGGCCTGTTGGAATATAACCAAAGCTTTCCATCTTCTCTCACATCCTTCTGTTGTGCTGCTGCCTGCAAAAGATTGTTGTTGAGTTATGGCTTGAGTTTGATTTACGCACATTTTCTCGCTTTGTTTGTTTACAGTGATTTGGCAGCAGTTTGCTTTTGAGGAAGATATTTTTTTATTGACAGTGACATTGACTATTTTTTTTTTGATGAAGCCATTACCTTGTGAAAAAAGTGGTCCGCAGATAGCTGGCAAAGCCATATCTGCAACATAAAAGCATTCTATTATCTTCAATCATTCATTTTATAAGTATCATCAGCTGCATTTATGCCTCTATCGTGAAGTCCTAATAAAGAGCTGGAATTAAAGGGTATTTTTTTTCTTTCTCAGATTTAAAATTATTTAAAATGCATTACAGCTTTTTTTTTTTTTTTTTAAATCTAGATGTTCCAGTTCTAAAAAAAAAAATACTTTTTTTTATACAGGGGTGGACCGATCAGCCAGGCAAATAGAACCTGGACCGAGGGCCCAGCATGTAGGGGAGCCAACAAATGGCATCTTTATGGCGCCTGGTGTGTTCCTTAAGCTGGGTCTGACAGTTGCCCTATCAGTAACTAAGCAATTAAGTGTGGGTTTAGTGAGGCTTTGTGCCAGGATGTGTAGTTTGTTGCTCGGGGGGCCCTAGAGTAGGGGGTCTGTAGCTGTGAGGGCCATGGAGTGTGGGATTTGGACTTGGAGGTTGGGGGCCCTATATTTGACCCTTGACGTTGAGGGTCCTAGCCTTGGAGGTTGGGGGGGCTGGTGGGGGCAGGGCTACCATGTTCATTTGCATAAATATGAATACATTTGGGTCAGTGTTAGACAGTGGGGACCCTTCCCTAATTTTTGCCCAGGGCCCTGCTTGGTTTCAGTCCACCCCTGTGTTTATGCATATGGGGGACTTAAACTGTTAACCAATAGCAAGAGGGGATATATTAGTTAACATTGCATGTTTTCATTAACGATAGATTATAGATATCTAGATAGATAGCTACAGATATGGATACATACACACTACATTACAGATTTTTTTTTAAACCAGATATTCTTGTAGTAAAAAAAATATTTTTTTTATTCATGTAGTAGTTTCTATTGACAATCAGTAGCAAGAGAAGACTCTGTCCCTATGGATGACTTATGCACGACAACGTATTTCCTGTCTTTTAAATCAGTTTAAAGTGTTTTTTGCTTATTTGCTACTCTTTTATATTCATGCTAGATGTTTTTGAGTATCACTTATTCCTGCAATTCGGCATTTTAAGGTGCAACAAGATGTTTTTTATTATTTTAATTTTTTGTACGAAAATCTCACCCAAATAAATATGCAACCTGCACAGTGTTTTGCATAATAAAGTTCCCCTTTTCCTTTCTAACCCCCCCCCCCCCATGTTGCCTGCAAGATGCTGCTGCTGCATATATAGAGGTATTTACATCATTAGAGCTTTATTTATTTGAATTAATAATGAAGTGTTTGGCGTAGTCTGTGTAATTGTACAGGCAGAGGCGCAGCTGTCTCGCTCGATGCCTAATTAATGCGGTGCTGTTCCCTTTATATTCGCAGTCCTGTCAGCTGTCAGGTCTGTAGGTTTTCTATCTCCAATCAGGTACCACTTACTTACCTTTAATATTTTTTGATGTTATTTTCCTTCCAGCGGGATGGTGCAAGATGCCGAAGGCCATTTAAATGTACTACTAAGTGGATATAGATAGCGCAGTTCAAGCACTTTCTGCTAATGGTAATTTCAGATAATTTTGTATTATAGTTTCTTCCATCTTTCAGTAAGAAAAAAAGAGAAAATAGACACTAATTAATTAATTTCTCCCGTTACTCACTTCAACCTGAAAAGAAGCCCTCACTCATTAAGCCATTTCATAAGCGACCTCATTCTTATTAGGTTCTTCACATCTTTGAACAAGAGAAAATGGTAGCGATGATATGCAAAGGTTTAATTCCTAAAGCACAGAGGTCGCGAAAGACTTCCCAGCATGCACCTCTTTGTGCTTCCAATGGTTTAATTGCAACCTTTAGTGCAGGGGCGTCCGCACTCAGTTCTCGAGGGCAGCAACCAGTCGTGAATAACTCTCTCTCCTCCCTCTTTATCTCTCCTTCTTTTTATTTCCCTCTCTCTCATCCCTCTTCCTTTATCTCCCTCTCCTCTCGCTTTCTCTTTCCCTCTCTATTTCACTCTATGGGCCTGATGTAGAAAACTTTGCTGGCAGAGGCATAACTAGAATTCACAGGGCCCAGGTGCAAGAATCTAACAAGGGGTCTGCACTCTCACTGCTTATGGTCCCCTTTTTAGAGTTGACTCTAAAAAGGGGACCATAAGCAGTGAGAGTAGAGACCCCAGTCATAATCTGTTGCCACCAGTTGGTTCTGGACACTCCTCACTTATTTGTTTATTTATTTACTTATTAAGTATCAATTGACAAAGTTAACAAAGTTTTTATGTATATGCATTATATTGGATCATAACATCTGATCAATTTTTCTCTCTATACACCGTTTGAATTATTTTCTGTGGTGTGCTTGACAAACATTTCAAAATATCATAGGAAAAATACGTATAGGTATATATATTTTTAGATATATTTTTCACTATTGATTTATTCATTTGCTGGTTTTTTATTTATTCATCTATTTGGTTTCATATACTGATCTAGCATTCTCTATAACCAAGTAGTATTTATCCTCTGTCATACACATATATATTTACATCTGTATACGGTTATAGATACCTACCTTTTCACCAATCTTTTATATATATATATATATATATTATATATATATAAATATATATATTCCTATTTTATCCTCTCTCTCTCTCTCTCTCTCTCTCTCTTTTTCTCTCTTTCTCTCTCTCTCTCTCTCTCTTCTCTTCTCTCTCTTTTCTCTCTCTCTCTATCTCTATCTCTCTCTCTTTTCTCTCTCTCTTTTCTCTCTCTCTCTCTTTTCGCTCTCTCTCTCTTTTCTCCCTCTCTCTCTCTCTCTCTCTCTCTCTCTATCTCTCTCTTTTCTCTCTCTTTTCTCTCTCTCTCTCTCTCTCTCTCTCTCTCTCTCTCTTTTCTCTCTCTTCTCTCTCTCTCTCTCTCTCTCTCTCTCTCTCTCTCTTTTCTCTCTCTTTTCTCTCTCTCTTTTCTCTCTCTCTCTCTCTCTCTATCTATCTATCTCTCTTTTCTCTCTCTCTCTCTCTTTTCTCTCTCTCTCTCTTCTCTCTCTCTCTCTCTCTCTCTCTGTCTCTCCCTCTGCTCTCTCTGTTTTCTCCCTCTCTCTTTTCTCCCTCTCTCTTTTCTCTCTCTCTCTCTCTTGTTATTCATTTCTCTTTATCTGTCTTTCTCTTCTCTCTCTCTCTTCTTCATTCTTTCTCCTTATTCTGTTATTTGTCTTATCAGAGTTACACTGTCAGTAATTCTGCTCATCTTCTTTACTAGCCTATATATACTTATCCATCTGCTTAGGTTTTATGACCACAAATCAGCAATGTTTAAAGGGTAAATTTAGTTAATTTAATATTATTGTTGACTTTAAAAAGATGATGTTCCTTTTCACAATAAAACTAGATTTTTATGCAGGAGTATCCCGTAACCCTTTACAGCCCTGAAGTTTCCTTGTCCGCCAATGACCAATCCCAGAATGAGTGCATTGGCGGTTGTGCTTCCAATCTTTCAATTTGCTCTGTGCAGCAGTGCACTTAAGTAGCCAGCAAGTCAGTAGCGTGTGCATGCACCGTGCAACTGATTTATTAATAGCACCAGATAGCTCTGGTCACATTAAATAAAAAGATCCCTTCTACATATGGAAGAAAAAAAGAGCCGTAGTTTACCATAAAGAAAAAAGGTTAAAGTAACAGTAAACTTCAAAAAGATCGCTAATATCCTTATTACCCATTCCCCAGTTTTGCACAGCTAACATGGTTATGATTTACCTTGTAGCTTCTGCAGACAACCACCTTATAACATGGCTATTTATTTATTATATATTGACTTGCATTTTAGCCAATTAGTGCTGCAATGTTCAGAACTTCTCGGGCATGAGCACACTGTTATCTATATGGCACACATGAACTAGCAGTCTCCTGTTGCGAAAAGCTGATAAAAACGCATGTCTGTAGTGGTTTAGAAATAGGCATAAAGTTAGAAGTTTAAATGTTATAAAATGTATTAATATAACAATGTTGGTTGTGCAAAGCTTGGGAATGGGTAGTAAAAGGCGTTATCTATCTTTTTTAAACAATAACAATGTTGGTGTAGACTGTCCCTTTAAGGCTTAGACAGATATTCTAGTTGAGAATGAAATGCGCATTACTTCATTTCAAATTCAGTTAGAAGTACTTTTAAAAATATGTTTAGTAGGGGCAAACATGCTTGCTGTTTGCCCATGCTCAGTGTCCCAACGTTAAAGAGACATCAAACCAAATTTTTTTTCTTTCATAATTCAGATAGAGAATACAATTTTACAAAAGTTTCCAATTTACTTTTACTATTATCAAATTAGCTTTGTTCTCTTGTTATTCTTTGTTAAAGACATGTCTAGATAGGTAGCGTGCACGTGTCTGGAGTACTACATGACAGGAAATAGTGCTGCCATCTAGTACTCTTGTTAATGTATAACATTAGTACTACATGACAGGAAATAGTGCTGCCATCTAGTGCTCTTGCTAATGTATAACATTAGTACTACATGAAAGGAAATAGAGCTGCCATCTAGTGCTCTTGCTAATGTATAACATTAGTACTACATGAAAGGAAATAGTGCTGCCATCTAGTGCGCTTGCTAATTTATAATATTAGTACTACATGACAGGAAACAGTGCTGCCATCTAGTGCTCTTGCTAATGTATAACATTAGTACTACATGACAGGAAATAGTGCTGACATCTAGTGCTCTTGTTAATGTATAACATTAGTACTACATGACAGGAAATAGTGCTGCCATCTAGTACTCTTGCTTATGTATAACATTAGTACTACATGACAGGAAATAGTGCTGTCATTTAGTGCTCTTGCTAATGTAAAACATTAGTACTACCTGACAGGAAATAGTGCTGCCATCTAGTGCGCTTGCTAATGTATAACATTAGTACTACATGACAAGAAACAGTGCTGCCCTCTAGTGCTCTTGCTAATGTATAACATTAGTACTGCATGACAGGAAATAGTGCTGCCATCTAGTGCTCTTGCTAATGTATAACATTAGTACTGCATGACAGGAAATAGTGCTGCCATCTAGTGCTCTTGCTAATGTTATACATTAGCACTACATGACAGGAAATAGTGCTGCCCTCTAGTGCTCTTGCTAATGTATAACATTAGTACTACATGACAGAAAATAGTGCTGCCATCTAGTGCTCTTGCTAATGTATAACATTAGTACTACATGACAGGAAATAGTGCTGCCATCTAGTGCTCTTGCTAATGTATAACATTAGTACTACATGACAGGAAATAGTGCTGCCATCTAGTGCTCTTGCTAATGTATACCATTAGTACTACATGACAGGAAATAGTGCTGCCATCTAGTGCTCTTGCTAATGTATAACATTATTACTACATGACAGGAAATAGTGCTGCCCTCTAATGCTCTTGCTAATGTATAGCATTAGTACTACATGACAGGAAATAGTGCTGCCATCTAGTGCTCTTGCTAATGTATAACATTATTACTACATGACAGGAAACAGTGCTGCCATCTAGTGCTCTTGCTTATGTATAACATTAGTACTACATCACAGGAAATAGTGCTGTCATTTAGTGCTCTTGCTAATGTATAACATTAGTACTACATGACAGGAAATAGTGCTGCCATCTAGTGCTCTTGCTAATGTATAACATTAGTACTACATGACAGGAAATAGTGCTGCCATCTAGTGCGCTTGCTAATTTATAATATTAGTACTACATGACAGGAAACAGTGCTGCCATCTAGTGCTCTTGCTAATGTATAACATTAGTACTACATGACAGGAAATAGTGCTGCCCTCTAATACTCTTGCTAATGTATAACATTAGTACTACATGACAGGAAATAGTGCTGCCATCTAGTGCTCTTGCTAATGTATAACATTATTACTACATGACAGGAAACAGTGCTGCCATCTAGTGATCTTGCTAATGTATAACATTAGTACTACATGTCAGGAAATAGTGCTGCCATCTAGTGCTCTTGCTAATGTATAACATTAGTACTACATGACAGGAAATAGTGCTGCCATCTAGTGCTCTTGCTAATGTATAACATTAGTACTACATGGCAGGAAATAGTGCTGCCATCTAGTGCTCTTGCTAATCTATAACATTAGTACTACATGACAGGACATAGTGCTGCCATCTAGTGCTCTTGCTAATGTATAACATTAGTACTACATGATAGGACATAGTGCTGCCATCTAGTGCTCTTGGTAATGTATAACATTAGTACTACATGACAGGAAATAGTGCTGCCATCTAGTGTTCTTGCTAATGTATAACATTAGTACTACATGACAGGAAATAGTGCTGCCCTCTAGTGCTCTTGCTGATGTATAACATTAGTACTACATGACAAGAAATAGTGCTGCCATCTAGTGCTCTTGCTAATGTATAACATTAGTACTACATGACAGGAAATAGTGCTGACATCTAGTGCTCTTGCTAATGTATAAGATTAGTACTACATGACAAGAAATAGTGCTGCCCTCTAGTGCTCTTGCTAATGTATAACATTAGTACTTTATGACAGGAAATAGTGCTGCCATCTAGTGCTCTTGCTAATGTATAACATTAGTACTACATGACAGGAAATAGTGCTGCCATCTTGTGCTCTTGCTAATGTATAACATTAGTACTTTATGACAGGAAATAGTGCTGGCATCTAGTGCTCTTGCTAATGTATAATATTAGTACTTTATGACAGGAAATAGTGCTGCCATCTAGTGCTCTTGTTAATGTATAACATTAGTACTACATGACAGGAAATAGTGCTGCCATCTAGTGCTCTTGGTAATGTATAACATTAGTACTACATGACAGGAAATAGTGCTGCCATCTAGTGCTCTTGCTAATGTATAACATTAGTACTACATGACAGGAAATAGTGCTGCCATCTAGTGCTCTTGCTAATGTATAACATTAGTACTTTATGACAGGAAATAGTGCTGCCATCTAGTGCTCTTGCTAATGTATAACATTAGTACTACATGACAGGAAATAGTGCAGCCATCTAGTGCTCTTGCTAATGTATAACATTAGTACTACATGACAGGAAATAGTGCAGCCATCTAGTGCTCTTGCTAATGTATAACATTAGTACTACATGACAGGAAATAGTGCTACCATCTAGTGCTCTTGCTAATGTATAACATTAGTACTACATGACAGGAAATAGTGCTGCCATCTAGTGCTCTTGCTAATGTATAACATTAGTACTACATGACAGGAAATAGTGCTGCCATCTAGTGCTCTTGCTAATGTATAACATTAGTACTACATGACAGGAAATAGTGCTGCCCTCTAGTGCTCTTGCTAATGTATAACATTAGTACTACATGACAGGAAATAGTGCTGCCATGGTGTTTTATGCACCTTAAAAGGCATTTTGAGTCAGCAGTGAAACAATAGATTGCACATTGAGAAGGTGCAATCAGTCGATAAGCATATGATGTGCAGTCTGTGTACACAATAAAAACTGTCTAATTTTTTTTTTTTACTAGAAACATTTTGTCTTAATAAAGAATTTAGCAAAAATGCTTATCTGTAATCATTTTAAACAGACAAGAAAGTCAAAATTAAAGGGACACTAAACCCATTTTTTTTCTTTCATGATTCAGGTAGAGCATGAGATTTTAAGCACCTTTTTGATTTACTCCTATTATCAAATGTTCTTTGTTCTTGTGCTATCTTGATTTGAAAAAGCAGTACTGTAAGCTTTAGAGCCAGACCATTTTTTGTTCAGAACCTGGGTAGCACTTGCTGATTTGTGGCTTAATGTAGCAAACCAATCAGCAGCTCTACCAAGGTGATGAACTAAAAATGGGCCGGCTCCTAACCTTTTATTACTGCTTTTTCAAATCAAGATAACATGAGAACAAAGATTAATAGATAAGGAGTAAATTAGAAATTTGCTTAAAATTGCTGCTTTATCTGTATCATGAAAGAAAAAATGTGGGGTTAGTATCCCTCTAAGCTTTCATAATTCAGATAGAGCATGCAATTTTAAACAACTTTCCAATTAACTTCTATTATTAATTTTTTTTTCTCTTAGTATCCTTTGTTGAAAGCATACCTAGGTAGCCTCAGCAGCAACAGTGCACTTCTGGGAGCTAGCTGCTGATTGGAACATTTTCTTTTTGTTTCTGTCCCTTTAAAATTCTCTATTTTAGAGGCAACAAGGGAAAAAAACCTTCAATATCCTTGTAAGCTTCAGCAAACATTTATTTGCTCTTTAACATAGAGCGTCTTCAAGATGGATGATGAGATAGCGATCAGAGCTATTAACGCAAGGCAGGCTCTGGAATGCTTTGGATCACACAAGGTATCAATAGACACAACAAAGGTCAGAAGCAAAATGCTTTAGGTTATTTATAGAAAATCTCAGTACCAGCAATGTTAAGGGATCTTTTAAAGGGACATGAAAACTAAAATGTTTCTTTCATGCTTCAGATAGAGAATGTGATTTTAACCAACTTTGCAGTTTTCCAAGAGCACTAGAGGACAGCACTATTTCCTGTCATGTAGTGCTCCAGATGCCTACCTAAACTTTATTTTAAATAATATGCTCTGTCTGACTCACAAAAGAACATTTTTTGGGTTTCATATCCCTATAAAGTTTTACTGGCTCAAGCTAATTGTGTGTTTTTTACCTGAAAAGGGGTTAAAGACATAGGTAAAGTACAGACCACTTGTAGAACATGGTCAGCAAGCCAATCAGGAGAGACAGTTCCATGTAGCCGCCAGTCACAGGCCATTCCTGCTTGGAAGCGGCAATCTTTGTGCCATTACTTTAACTATGTGTTTAACCTTTTGTTACACCAACTTTTAAATAAAACATTTGCATTACCACTGCTCAAAATAAAACAGCAGAGAACTTCAGATGATCATTATAAAGAGCAGGCATGTATAACTTTTTTGCTTAGCCCAGTTTTGCACCATTTCACAGCACAATAGGCTTTGTATTCATGCAGTTTGGCATAAAGGGGTCTTGGATAAGAAGTCTCATTTATACAAGTTTGTGCATACAGAATAAGCAATCAGTGCTTTTTCTACCTAATGTGAAATGTAATCTACTGAACTGTGCAGCTCTCCTCTAATATATGCCCCATACACAAGGACTCACTTCACCTATATGTCTTGAAATCTAATGACACTGTTGCAGATTTGACCCATAAGGGGTATTATGGGGTGTTTTGAATTACTGCATTATGTATTTATAGCACCTCCAAAAGTTTTACTGCCCAGGATATGCTTTTATTTCCATGTCCAGTGGTCTGAACAGTGCAAGGAGAGGGGCTAAATACATATCAAGGTAGGAATATACCTCCCAATCATTGTCACATCCTGGGAGGACAAATGCACACCCAGTCCACCTCCCTCCTGTTGCTGACCTCCAAACAACACTCACAAATCCCACTCACTTCCTTTCCTGGAAAGATTCTGGGAAATGTTGAGGGTATGTGAATAGGAAGTAAATAATGTGCTCCTCTACCAGAACTCCTTGCATCCTTGATATTTATCATTGTGGTCAATAGTTTGCACCACAAAAAGTTATAGTCTAAAAGAGTAAGGTCTAACATTAGCACCCTGATTTTCCCAAATTACATTTCCCATGATGCTCAGCTAGACTGCCTTAGCATCATTAGATATGTAGTTCTGAAAAATCTGGGGTGTCAAGGTCACTCATGAAAATCATATTGTCACTCATTTATAATCGTCTAAATGTACTAATTTATTAATTAGCACATTTTCCAAGTCCCATTACTCATCATTTCAACTACAGAAAAAATGTTTATTTTGTGTTTATTAACAAAAAACAACAGCAACACCACCACATTGGGGAATGTTCATTAGAGAGCACTATTTTTTCTAATTCTGTATTTGTTCCTGTAGACCACATTTATTATTCATATACTTTATTACATAATCATTTTCGGTGTAATTCTTTGAAGATGTTACCACAGTTTGTACAATCAGCAGCCTTGTATTGTAAGCAACAATGTTTTTGTGCTCTTATTAATTGATTAAAGGGCCAGTAAACACCCTGTAATTGCAAGATATCTCTACTGTCTTCTTATAGAATAACATATCTGCCAAGTCAAAACATTTTTAGAACAAATTTACACACACACTCACATATATACACACACGCTCACATACATACACGCACATATTTACACATACATGCACATATTTACACATACTCTCATACATACATACATGGACACTCACATACACACACATAAATACACACGGATATATATATATATATATATATATATATACTCACAAATACACACAACACACACTAACATACATACACACATTCGCATACACACATACATGCACACAATCACACACATACACTTACATGCACACTCTTACTTACACACTCACACTAACATACGCACACACACATATACGGATACACACTCATGCACACACACACTCACATGTACACATTTACACACACTAACATACATACACACACTCGCATACACACATACATGCACACAATCACACACATACACTTACATGCACACTCTTACACACTCACACTAACATACGCACACACATATACATACACACACTCACGGATACACACTCATGCACACACTCACATG